>NC_088242.1:55860759-56160759 GCF_036934945.1 Oncorhynchus masou masou
TTAGGAGTATCCAGAGTATCTAGGACGCTGGTGTGATGATAGAATATGTTCCTGAGTATCAACTAGAGATTAATATTAATCCACTTGTTATTCTAGTTAGGCAAATGTTAATTTAGCATCACCATGTTCCAAAGAATTCTGTTTCTATAAAGTTTTATTGCAGTTGAAAATGATCTGTGGTGTGTGTTGGTTTCTTGTGAGCTATGAAGTATACACTTTTAGTAGAATGTTTATTTCTTCATTGGATTTGTTGATTTGTTGACCAAAGAGTAGAGGTAAGTGCTGACCGGACTAATATAAGTGAAGGTCCGATTCAAATTTGTATTAATCCGAAGGAGGCACATCTGACGCAAAGAGGCCCTGTCTCAACTTGCACATGTAAGGGAAGTAGACAGCTGCAGATGAAATATAACTGCTGGGTTCTGCGGTAACCAGGTCTCTCTTGCCAAAAGAGACTGACACTGTACGACACGTCGTGTCTCATCCTTCGTCTTTTGAATAAAGCTTCATCGGCATGATTTTATTCTAACATTATCCATGTTTGTTTTTTCAACCCTCAAAAACAAATGTTGATCCCCATGTAACGACACGTGATATTCCACAGGGGGGAACTAAAGGTCTGTAAGAAAGGAGGTTGAACACTTTGTACTTTGAACACCATCTAAACTTACACACAGCCAAACATTTAAATGACAGAAAATGTCATATCTGCTCTCACACAGTACATTAATACATGATGATCCCTTGGGTTTTTCACAGTCCATCATAATAAATACTTTTTGGCAACTTATGTGTTGTTGTCTAAGGTTCATTCCCAAAACGCATTCTCTCCACCAAAGCCCAAAGCTTAATAGCATTATAAAGATATCACTCAAGTTTAAGAGGTGTTACTACATTTTTGTAGAGATTTATATGGGCGCCAGCGCAAAGACTCACATTGCACTGTAAGATCAGTCATGCATCGTACCGTCTCTCTCTAGAAACATGCATGAGAAAGCTATGACGCAGCAGAGAAGTATGTCTTTGTCAATTGTTCAAGAAAGAAGAGCGAGGGATAGAGAGCAAAGCATAGAAGGATGTTGGGTTACATATGAACACTTTCCATCATACTCTCAGGAAGGTTAGGTTAGTTAGGCTACATGTGATTGTGCGTCACAATAACTGAAACACAGCCTTCTTTCTTTCAGTATTTTCCATAAACTGGGAAACATTTGCATACATTTCAATTTCCCTGGCCGGCAGTGAAGGGGTTAATCAACTGTGTGCTCTCAGTTTATGCTCATCAGCAGAATCTGTCTGCCACAGATGCTGCGCTAATGCTAATCTTCTATCACAGAGAGCGCTGACAACCAGAGGTGTTTCCAGAGGCCAACAACACAGAGCAGGTTACAGAAGCTTCAAACCTAACCACACACACACACACACACGCACACACACAGTCTTGTATTTGTAACCAATTTAGGATTCCTCACAAATCCATACTTTTTGAGGACCATGCTTTCCAGACATCATAGAAGCACAGAAATTACACTCATGAGTTAGAAAAAATATATATTATGAGGAAATCCTGTAAAGTTGCTGACTCCTTGAAAAAGTTTACTTGTAATTTTAACAACTACTTGAGACCGAACATTGCAAATCAAATCGGTCTCATACACATATGGTTAGCAGATGTTTATACGAGTGTAGCGAAATGCTTGTACGCTTCTAGTTCCAACCGTGCAGAAATATCTAACAAGTAATCTAACAATTTCACGACAACTACCTGTGTTAAGGAATAGTTCCTTTGTAAAGAGATGGCATTATGAAAGACTACATTAAATAAAGGTTGACTACAATACAGTACTTGACCATCTCTCTGTATTAACTCTACAAGGTTACAGCTGTATCTGCAGAGAGTGTGTTGACATTAAACTAACAATACCAACTTAATAACTACATAGATAAGGATGTGAGAGGAGAATGTGCAATGATGACATCAAAGCAGACTCAATCTGTATGGAATCTAAGCTCAACAATCTGTTTGCAATGTAAACCTAAAAAAGCAATACCTATTAAATCAAGTTCCCTCCTTCAAGAAAAAAAGCGTGGTAATCATTCTGTGTTAACATCTATTCTGACACACTAGTTCCAGATCTAACGTCTTGACTTGTGTCCAATCCAAACTGAACCGTTCTGTGCTGGCATGGTTGGAAATACACTAACTGATAAAGACAGGATTGATCTGGACCAGCACAGTACGGCCATAAATTGACACTACAGAGTGAAAATGCACTGACTGAAGGGAGCAGGAAACATGCTTACTGTGTGAGCCTCTCTTTGTCCCAGTTTGGTCATTGGCTGTTTGGCCCGAATCGCTGACATCTCTCCTGGAAAATATGTTGAAAAGCACATTTAATTAAGAATAGGTCCATGTGTATGTAAGGTATAGGCATACCGGTCAGGATTCTTCAGACGACTCCTCTTTCTCAGAGTCATTCTCTGATGCGCAATCAGTGGCCGCAGCATCCATTTCTTCAGACATAATAGTTTGTAAAATACAATAAAAACAAAATCAAATTGCAGCAAGTTAAATCAATGCACAACAAATTAGAGTCATTAGCATTTTTTGCCAGATTGAAAATGCACTGACTGAAGACAGTAGTAAAAATGTTTACCGTGTGAACCTCTCTTTTGTCTCAGCGTTCCCTTGGTCATTGGCCCGAATCGCTGACATCTCTCCTGGAAAACATCCGTGGGAATCATGTCAGTTTCACCCAATCCAACCTATGAACCAATCCATAAGCGATAAATGATGGAGCAACTCAAAATGCAGGTTTATAACAGCTGTGCCAGTCAAGCCTATTGAATATGGTATGAGAGGGACGGCTACAGCCACACAAACCCTACAGATAAGGCCATGTAGTGAGAGGGGAACGCGCAATACCATGCTGAAATGAAGGCAGACTCCATCAGGGTGGATCCTAACCTTTTTCACACCACTGTACAATCCAAACTGAACCGTTCTGTGCTGGCATGGTTGGAAATACACTAACTGACAGAGATGGTCGCCTCGCTTCGCGTTCTTAGTAAACTATGCAGTATTTTATTTGGGGGTGGGGGGGAATTTTACACCTTTTCCTCCCCAATTTCGTATTATCCAATTGTTTAGTAGCTTCTATCTTGTCTCATCGCTATAACTCCCGTACGAGGTTGAAAGTCATGCGTTCTCCGATACACAACCCAACCAAGCCACACTGCTTCTTAACACAGCGCGCATCCAACCCGGAAAGCCAGCTGCACCAATGTGTCGGAGGAAACACCGTGCACCTGGCAACCTTTGTTAGCGCGCACTGCGCCCGGCCCGCCACAGATATCCCTACCGGCCAAACCATCCCTAACCCGAACGACGCTAGGCCAACTGTGCGTCGCCCCACGGACCTCCCGGTCGCGGCCGGTTACGACAGAGCCTGGGCGCGAACCCAGAGTCTCTGGTGGCACAGCTGGCACAGCCCACCCGGGAGGCAGTATTTTTTTTTAATGTCTATTTCTTACACTGTTCCCCAGGAAATCTGAAGTCTAATTACATACAGCCGGGAAGAACTATTGGATATAAGAGCAACGTCAACATTACGACCAGGAATATGACTTTCCCAAAGCGGATCCTCTGTTTGGACCAGAGGATCAGCGGGGTGGAAATTTGGCTTGTCACCAAAAACACTCACAAAACTTTACAGATGCACAATCGAGAGCATCCTGTCGGGCTGTATCACCGCCTGGTACGGCAACTGCTCCGCCCACAACCGTAAGGCTCTCCAGAGGGTAGTGAGGTCTGCACAACGCATCACAAGGGGCAAACTACCTGCCCTCCAGGACAACTACACCATCCGATGTCACAGGAAGGCCAAAAAGGTCATCAAGGACAACCACCACCCGAGCCACTGCCTGTTCACCCAGGCTATCATCCAGAAGGTGAAATCAGTACAGGTGCATCAAAGCTGGGACCGAGAGACTGAAAAAACAGCTTATATCTCAAGGCCATCACTAACATTGAGTGGCTGCTGCTTACATACTGACTCAAATCTCTAGCCACTTTAATAATTAAAAATTGGGTGTAATAAATGTATCACTAGTCACTTTTAACAATGCTACTTTCTAAACTGTTTACATACCCTACATTACTCATCTCATATGTATATACTGTACTCTATACCATCTTCTGTATCTCCCTCATCCATATACTTACATGTACATATTCTTATTCTTATATATATATTTTTTTTCACCTTTATTTAACCAGGTAGGCTAGCTGAGAACAAGTTCTCAATTACAACTGCGACCTGGCCAAGATAAAGCAAAGCAACACAAACAACAACACAGAGTTACACATGGAATAAACAAACATACAGTCAACAATACAATAGAAAATGTCTACAGTGAGGCAAAAAAGTGGGAAATAAGTATTTGGTCAATAACAAAAGTTTATCTCAATACTTTGATTCATTAAATTGGCAGTCATTGCAGCCAATAAATGCACAGCTATTATATGGAAGAGTGACACTCCGCCAAGCAAGCAGATGTGTCTAAAAGAACTATCTTCCTATATTCCATCAGAAAGAATAAGATACAATTGACGTAATAAACCCTTTGAATTTACTGATGTCTGGGGGACTTTCAGTAGTTTCTAGAGACGTCACCTTAGCTGCCTCATTACTACTTTCTTCATTAATCTATTATTATTATTATTTGTTTTTGTGTTGAATCATTTATTTTCTAGCGTGGAATGTGAAGGTCATTCTGTTTCTTTTTTTGTTGTTAATCAGTGAAGCTAATACCGGTAGAGGGGAGGGTGGGGGAGTTCCTGTGTTGGGGAGGGAAGGGTTTTGCACGATGTGCACCCATGTAGCATGGTGTTTTGTTTAGGTGGAAGGAATAACAGGGCATTATCTGTATCATATTCTGATGATTGTTAAATTGTAACAAAAAAAGAAATGGCAATAAATATATTGTACAAAAAAAAGTATGACAATTGAGTACTTTTTCCACCACTGGTTATTTACATTTTAGTCATTGAGCATACGGTCACACTGGTTACCCGTGGGAATCACACCCACAACCCTGGCGACTAAACCACACTGATTCATCAAATAGCAGAACCAAATGACCTGGTTTGAAGTTGAGATGACATGGTGCTTTGACTCAAAACGAATGCACGACAAGAAAACACACACAACTACTACTATTATAGTATAGAAGTCAAAATACCAGCTAAATACCAGCTATAGCTATGTTCCTACTTGGACATAATCAAAAACATTGACACCACAGTGATTCTCGTTCTAAGAGGATGCTCTAATAAATTAACAATTGCAATTGTCAGATGTATTTGAGTACTGGGAATTGATTTGCCGTGCATATATGCTGATAAGTTGAATATGAAACTAAAATCGTGAATGTTTTTCAAAGGCGTCCGTGGCGTCAGCTGCGAACGTTCCACACAGATGTTCAATGAGCGATAGAGTTCTAGGAAACTCACTCGGTCTACTCTCATTTTAATACATTCAAAACCACTACTGTAATGAAAATAAAAGCCAATAAACTGAATATCTACTGCCAAAGTACTATCTTATTCAAATGTTGAATTAGGCCTATTTTATTTTATTTTACATTTCATGCCTATTCAAGTGGTTTTGACAAACTTTTATGATCTGGACGGCTATGTCATAATGCACATGATGTCATAATGAAGCATTCTTTTGTTAAAATAAAACATTCCTTAGACAGGTCATTGACGCTCTTCCTGAACTAAGGTAGGACCTATAATTTAATGAAATAATCTCAAATACACTAATTTTATCTTATGACAACTTTATTTGATCAATAACTGTAAGAAAAACTGTTATGTTTTGTGATTTGTGACAAAAAAAAGTATTTCTTTAAACTAGGTATTGTGGTCTTGTGTTTCTGTTTTCAATAATATATTCTTGAAACTGTATAGTCAAATCCTACGTGAGCAAATTATCTGGAAGTCCAAATTGAAGGTAGGCCTCAGTCTGTGAATCTTTCATTTTTATGAATTTGTGACCATTTTGGCAGGAATTGGAGTGTCCTTTGAAAGTGGAAAAACACTAGTTTATAAAAACAACTTTGATCAAATTCTATTGTAATCTATGTAATTTATTCTATATTCTTATTCTCAAACATGTTGTTTGCTCTTCCACTGTGACTCTCACAGCCATGAAAGACAGAGGGAAGTCCAGGACTAGGACACAAGAGACCAGTCAGAACAGTTCTGAGAACAGCCTGACAGACATCCTCAGTGTCCGGTGTGCCAGTGATATTGTCCTACAGCCAATGCCACCAGGGAAAAGAATAGCCGATCCCACTTCCACAACATGGATGTGACGAAAGAGAGGGCTGACATGGGAAGGCTTCCGATGGCCATTCCACCCATCAGGCTCCCAATGCTCACTGTGACCTCTCTCAATGCCCAAAGGAACAAAAACACCCTCAAGGTGCCTCGCATGCCTCGTCTGCAGCTGGAGGGACAGATGGGTAGCAAGCATCTGGGTCCGGTTAAAACCAAAACCGGAGGGAGCACATTTACCTCCAGCCACAAGAAGGAGCCAGAGGTTAAATCCAGCAGACCTCAGACACCAGGAAGCATCCCTAGGAGGCCCAATTTATGCTACACTGCAGCCAAGGCAGTAGCTCATTTATCTGGGACTCCATGCAGCCAGTCTGAGGTCAGGATCCAGGCCAATCCTCTCAAGAGGTCTAACATCCAGGACCAAAGGCCCCGCTCTCCTCCTGCTCAGGCCAGACTGTCCGACGGCAGCCTCTTGCAGCCGCCATGTTCTCCTGTGGATGTCCTCCAGCCGGAGGTCCAGGCCAGCAGAAGCCTGGCTCGACCCAAGACCGGGATAGCTAGGATAACAAGACATACTGATGGCAGCACTCTGAGGTTCCCTAACCAGACCTTAGAGCTTATAAACTCCATGGGCAGGAGGGAGAGCACCAATTCTTTCCCTGTGCTACCAACCATTGCAGTGTCAGCCTCACCTGCCCAGATGGCCATCCCATTGCCTACCCCAATGGTCAGCAATGTGCCTGACCTTCTGGTGCCTACTCCATCTGCTTCTCCGGTTCCTTCCAGCCGAGTGCCTGCCCCACCTGCCTCCCCAGTGCCAGCCCGGCCTGCCAACTCCAGATCACGGCGTGTGTCGAAGAGGATCCAGCTCTTACAGATCCAGTCTGCTATGCTGGACCAGCAGCTACCGGAACAACTGGGTGACAAACAAATGGGTGACACAGGTGGAGATGATGGCACTGACCACTCCCCAGCCACACAGGTTTACTGACCAATAGGAGAGCCGTGCAGGCGGGTGAGAAGTGCCCCTTTGATACCCTCTTGACCCCCTTGGTCCCACTGGCAAAACAGCCTCCTATCAAGCGGGGGCACATGCCCGCCTCCCGTGCCAAGGCCGAGCGGGAATGGGAGAACAGCCAACGAGAGCGCAGGAAGAGAGTGAAGCCCATTCACTGGGACGTTAACTTTAAGTCTGGGCCTTTCTTCCCAGTGTGTGTCTCTCCATCACTGCCCTCGATCTTGGAGGTGGATGAAGAGTCTCTTTCTGAAGAGATGGAGCAAAGCCAGTTGTAAGGGGTCGCACACACACCTTCATTTTATTTATTTTTTTACCTTTATTTAAATTGTGAAGTTAGTTAAGAACAAATTTTTATTTACAATGACGACCTACCCCGGCCAAACCCTAACCCGGACGACATTGGGCCAATTGTGAGCCGCCCTATGGGACCAGTGCCTTATACCGCTGCGCCAATCGGGAGCCCTATTGAGACCTCATGGCCTCCCATGGACCAGAGAGGATCAACCAACCAGCATCATCCCAGCGTCTGCCCTCCACTGCCCTTTCAACCCCAAACCACAAAGGGCAGGTGACAGAAATTATCCAGCGCCCAACGATACAGGCTGTTGTGCATGAGCAGCAGCAGCTACTGTCGGAAGTACTGTTGGAACAGACTTTTCCTATGAGACCCAACAGGAGCCACAAGCTGTCAAAGTACTTTCATCCCTGGGGGTGTGGAGCTTCTCGAACAGTGTTCTCTTCCTGAAGATGGACTGCTTCAACCCCTTAGGAGTATCCAGAGTATCTAGTACGCTGGTGTGATGATAGAATATGTTCCTGAGTATCAACTAGAGATTAATATTAATCCACTTGTTATTCTAGTTAGGCAAATGTTAATTTAGCATCACCATGTTCCAAAGAATTCTGTTTCTATAAAGTTTTATTGCAGTTGAAAATGATCTGTGGTGTGTGTTGTTGGTTTCTTGTGAGCTATGAAGTATACCCTTTTAGTAGAATGTGTATTTCTTCATTGGATTTGTTGATTTGTTGACCAAAGAGTAGAGGTAAGTGCTGACCGGACTAATATAAGTGAAGGTCCGATTCAAATTTGTATTAATCCGAAGGAGGCACATCTGACGCAAAGAGGCCCTGTCTCAACTTGCACATGTAAGGGAAGCAGACAGCTGCAGATGAAATATAACTGCTGGGTTCTGCGGTAACCAGGTCTCTCTTGCCAAAAGAGACTGACACTGTACGACACGTCGTGTCTCATCCTTCGTCTTTTGAATAAAGCTTCATCGGCATGATTTTATTCTAACATTATCAATGTTTGTTTTTTCAACCCTCAAAAACAAATATTGATCCCCATGTAACTACACGTGATATTCCACAGGGGGGAACTAAAGGTCTGTAAGAAAGGAGGTTGAACACTTTGTACTTTGAACACCATCTAAACTTACACACAGCCAAACATTTAAATGACAGAAAATGTCATATCTGCTCTCACACAGTACATTAATACATGATGATCCCTTGGGTTTTTCACAGTCCATCATAATAAATACTTTTTGGCAACTTATGTGTTGTTGTCTAAAGTTCATTCCCGAAACGCATTCTCTCCACCAAAGCCCAAAGCTTAATAGCATTATAAAGATATCACTCAAGTTTAAGAGGTGTTACTACATTTTTGTAGAGATTTATATGGGCGCCAGCGCAAAGACTCACATTGCACTGTAAGATCAGTCATGCATCGTACCGTCTCTCTCTAGAAACATGCATGAGAAATCTATGACGCAGCAGAGAAGTATGTCTTTGTCAATTGTTCAAGAATGAAGAGCGAGGGATAGAGAGCAAAGCATAGAAGGATGTTGGGTTACATATGAACACTTTCCATCATACTCTCAGGAAGGTTAGGTTAGTTAGGCTACATGTGATTGTGCGTCACAATAACTGAAACACAGCCTTCTTTCTTTCAGTATTTTCCATAAACTGGGAAACATTTGCATACATTTCAATTTCCCTGGCCGGCAGTGAAGGGGTTAATCAACTGTGTGCTCTCAGTTTATGCTCATCAGCAGAATCTGTCTGCCACAGATGCTGCGCTAATGCTAATCTTCTATCACAGAGAGCGCTGACAACCAGAGGTGTTTCCAGAGGCCAACAACACAGAGCAGGTTACAGAAGCTTCAAACCTAACCACACACACACACACACGCACACACACAGTCTTGTATTTGTAACCAATTTAGGATTCCTCACAAATCCATACTTTTTGAGGACCATGCTTTCCAGACATCATAGAAGCACAGAAATTACACTAATGAGTTAGAAAAAATATATATTATGAGGAAATCCTGTAAAGTTGCTGACTCCTTGAAAAAAGTTTACTTGTAATTTTAACAACTACTTGAGACCGAACATTGCAAATCAAATCGGTCTCATACACATATGGTTAGCAGATGTTTATACGAGTGTAGCGAAATGCTTGTACGCTTCTAGTTCCAACCATGCAGAAATATCTAACAAGTAATCTAACAATTTCACGACAACTACCTGTGTTAAGGAATAGTTCCTTTGTAAAGAGATGGCATTATGAAAGACTACATTAAATAAAGGTTGACTACAATACAGTACTTGACCATCTCTCTGTATTAACTCTACAAGTTACAGCTGTATCTGCAGAGAGTGTGTTGACATTAAACTAACAATCCCAACTTAATAACTACATAGATAAGGATGTGAGAGGAGAATGTGCAATGATGACATCAAAGCAGACTCAATCTGTATGGAATCTAAGCTCAACAATCTGTTTGCAATGTAAACCTAAAAAAAGCAATACCTATTAAATCAAGTTCCCTCCTTCAAGAAAAAAAGTGTGGTAATCATTCTGTGTTAACATCTATTCTGACACACTAGTTCCAGATCTAACGTCTTGACTTGTGTCCAATCCAAACTGAACCGTTCTGTGCTGGCATGGTTGGAAATACACTAACTGATAAAGACAGGATTGATCTGAACCAGCACAGTACGGCCATAAATTGACACTACAGAGTGAAAATGCACTGACTGAAGGGAGCAGGAAACATGCTTACTGTGTGAGCCTCTCTTTTGTCCCAGTTTGGTCATTGGTTGTTTGGCCCGAATCGCTGACATCTCTCCTGGAAAATATGTTGAAAAGCACATTTAATTAAGAATAGGTCCATGTGTATGTAAGGTATAGGCATACCGGTCAGGATTCTTCAGACGACTCCTCTTTCTCAGAGTCATTCTCTGATGCGCAATCAGTGGCCGCAGCATCCATTTCTTCAGACATAATAGTTTGTAAAATACAATAAAAACAAAATCAAATTGCAGCAAGTTAAATCAATGCACAACAAATTAGAGTCATTAGCATTTTTTGCCAGATTGAAAATGCACTGACTGAAGACAGTAGTAAAAATGTTTACCGTGTGAACCTCTCTTTTGTCTCAGCATTCCCTTGGTCATTGGCCCGAATCGCTGTCACGCCTTGGTCTTAGTATTGTGTGTTTTAGTTTATTAGTTAGTCAGACCAGGGTGTGACATGGGGTGATTATGTATTGTATTTTCGTTTTGGGGTGAAGGACGTGTTTTGTTTCCAAGGCAACTCGTTGGAGGGAGCATACGACGTCGCGCTATATACTGAAGAAAAGCATGATGATATCCTTAGAAGGGCAAGAGCAGTGGGAGGTGAGAGGCCGATGTGCCACTACGAAATATCAAGTCTGGCGAAGAATAACTTTAGTGTTGTGACTGTTAACATGTACAACCCTTACGTTAAGGATGAAGAGGTGAGGGCTTTTCTGGGGAGATACATGGATAACGTTTCCTCAGCTAGGCACCTCAAAGACTCCCTTGGGTTTTGGAATGGGAGGAGAGGTTTCCAGGCCCTCCTCAGGGAGGACCCAAAGGGACATGGTGGATACCTTCATCCTCCTGCTATGTTCTCCCTTGGGGCTGACAGGGGGACTTTGTTTTATGCACGTCAGCCCCCATTTTGCAGGCGCTGTATGGCCTATGGACACATTTTCGCCTCGTGCAGCATGAGAAAATGCAGATTTTGTGGATCTGAGGATCACGAGGCGAGGGATTGTGACAAGCCTAAGACATGCCATGGGTGTGGCTCGTCAGCACACCTGTGGCGGGAGTGCCCGGCCCGTCAGAGGTCATATGCGTCTGCGGCTGGGGGGGGAGCAGGAGCGGGGGATGGGGGAAGAAGAGGAGGGGAAGGAAACATGCCTCATGACAAGACTACAAGTCCAGAGGGGAAGGCTACAAGGAAGGAAGAGGAGCAAGAAGCGGTGGATGGAAGAGAGAAGGAAACGGAAGGCACGGGAGTAGGAGAACCAGGAAAAGCGGTGGAAGAAGGCAACCGAGTGGAGGAGAATGAGAGAGAAGAAAGTGAGGGAGGAATGTTAGAGAAGAAGACGGTGGAAGAGCAAGTGGACTGGGGGGAAAGTGACATGGTGGAAGAGATGAGGGGTATGGTGGAGGAGCTGGCGGGGGTGGGGGTGGTATCTCTCCACTGCCGCCATCACCAAAGAAGAGAATGAAGAGGAGGGTGCGATTGGCCGACAGTGAGGGGGAGGGGATGGTCAAGAGAGTGATGGGGGTGGGAGAAACCTCTGGGTTGCTGCTGGTTTCCCAAGACTCTCAACTTCATTTGGGTGGTGACACACCTAACAAGACTCAGGACTGGGTACAGGAGGAGGTGGGGAGTTTTTTGTTTGGGGACTCAGCCTCCCCAATTTTCTTCCAAACCAGCTGCAACACTGGGGAGGGGGAGGATTGTGGGGGTAGACCCAGGGTGCAGGGCACCCCGAAGCCAAACACTATTCCTGCATCCTGGGATGGTGTGATGGAGGAAGAGGGGGGGATGTCGGGATTACAGATGGTGTTCTCACTGGTAGATATGGAGCAGGGGAGCATCGGGTGAGTCTCCTGTTTTTTTTTTTTCTGTCTGGGTTTAGTATTTGAGTATATTACATGTTTTCTTTTCTTTTCTTCATGGAGTCTAATTTTACTTTTGTTAGTTTAAATGTAAGGGGTTTAACCTCTTACATCTATGGGGGCGCTATTTCATTTTTGGATGAAAAACGTTCCCGTTTTAAACAAGATATTTTGTCACAAAAAGATGCTCGACTATGCATATAATTGCTACCGTTCGAAAGAAAACACTCTGACGTGTCCAGAAATACAAAGATATTCTCTGTGCGTCCCCTAGAACGTGAGCTTCAGGCAAAACCAAGATGAGATGGCATCCAGGAAATGACAAGGATTTTTGAGGCTCTGTTTTCCATGGTCTCCTTATATGGCTGTGAATGCAAGAGGAGTGAGTCAACCCTTTCTGTCGTTTCCCCAAGGTGTCTGCAGCATTGTGACGTATTTGTGGGCAGATCATTGGAAGATTGTGTCAGGATTTGGCCAGGGTTGTTCCGGGTTTTGGTCACTAGATGCCCCCATTGTGCTTTTTGACCTTATGTTTTTTCCCTTGTTCCCCATTATTATTTGCACCTGTGCCTCGTTTTCCCCTGATTGTATTTAAACCCTTAGTTTCCCTCAGTTCTGTGCTCTGTGTTTGTATGTTAGCACCCAGCCCTAGTGTTCTGTGTATTCTTGTCGATTCCGGTGGATGCTCTTGTGGAATTCTGTTTTTGTTTTTGAGTATCTCTTGAGGCTTTTTTGTGCTATTCCTACCACCTTTTGGATTTGCCATTTTTGTATTGAAGGACTTCTCCTTTTTTACTTTATTAAATACACCGTCTTAAGTACTGCTGTGTCTGCCTCATCTTCTGGGTTCTGCTGACTATTCGTGGCTCAGTTGGTTAAGTGACTGTTTCTCACTCCGGAGACCCAGGTTCGTAACCGGGTCCTGACAGAAACACAGAGCCAAAAATGAACCCAGAGGCAGCCAGTTCCCAGTACCTTTTTGCCATGCTGTCCCACCACCAGGAGACTGTCCAACGCCACGAAGCCGCCCTGGTTCAGCAAGAGGCCTTAATGGCTAGACATTCTCATCTTCTGTCGGAGATGCTGACTTCCATTAAGCAAATATCTGATCGTCTTACCCCGGCAACAGTTCCAGTCCCAGTACCTCAGATTCACGTACCCATGGCAGTTAACCCCCTGGCTGAACCTCGTCTTCCACCTCCCCAACGGTTCTCAGGTGATCCAAGTGCTTGTAAAGGGTTTCTCACCCAATGTTCTCTCTCCTTTGAGCTACAACCCTCGTCGTTTCCCACCGACCGGTCTAAGATCGCTTATATCATCACCCTGCTGTCGGAAAAAGCCCTGGCCTGGGCTACTGCTGTGTGGGATGCCCATAGTTCCTGCTGTGCCAGCTACTCTGCCTTTGCTGAGGAATTCAAACGAGTGTTTCAAGGCCCAAGCAGTGGTTCTGACTCAGCCAAACAGCTCCTGACTCTCCACCAAGGTTGGCGCAGCGTGACGGACTATGCCATCCAGTTCCGCACGGTGGCAGCAGCAAGTGGCTGGAACAACGAGGCGCTCACGGTGTGCTTTCTGAAAGGCCTTTCCGACACTATCCAAGATGAACTGGCCACTCGGGAACCACCGGACAATCTCGAGTCCCTGATCAAGTTGGCCTCACGCATTGACCAGCGTCTGAGAGAGAGAGAACTCAACCGTAGACCTCTAGCCCCTATCAGTCCCAGCTCCGAGTCCCCACCTTTATCCTCGCTGGCTCCATCGGAACCCATGCAGATTGGACGCATCTCCCAGGCTGAGAGAGACCGCCGGATGAGGGAGCGACGCTGTCTATATTGCGGCAAACCGGGCCATTTCCGTTCCACGTGTCCCGGGCTCCAGGGAAACGCTCTGTCCCGTACAGACCGGGGGAACTGTAACGGGAAACATAACCTCCTCCCATCCGTCCAACTCCCGTCTGCTCATTCCAGTCACCCTCTCCTGGGACAACCACAAGCTTCACCTTCAAGCCTTGGTAGACTCTGGAGCCGCAGGTAACTTCATGGATGGTGTCTGGGCGAAGGAGAATGGCGTTCCCTCTGAACCTCTAAGTGAACCCATGAGGGTCACTACGTTGGATGGAAGCCCTTTGGGATCTGGACTTGTCACTCATGTCACTACCTCCTTGCGACTTTCAGTTTCACAACACCAGGAATTGATGAACTTTCATTTGATCTCCTGTTCCGAGTTCCCTCTCGTCCTTGGATACCCCTGGCTTCACAGCCATAACCCTCACATCGACTGGTCTATGGGCACTATCAAGCAGTGGGGTCCTACGTGCCAAGCTACTTGTATTTTCCAGAATTCCCCGAGTTCTACTCCCGAGTCTTTAGAATCCATCGACCTGACCCGAGTGTTACCATGACATCAAACTGGTGTTTAGCAAACAGAGGGCCACCATGCTACCACCCCATAGACCTTACGATTGCCCCATCGACCTGTTTCCGGGTACTTGCCCCCCCAGGGGTCGGATCTTTTCCCTATCTCCACCCGAACGAGCTGCTATGGATACCTACATCAAGGACGCTCTGGAAGCAGGCCTCATGCGTCCATCCACCTCCCCGGCGGGAGCAGGGTTTTTCTTTGTGGCCAAGAAAGACGGTGGATTACGTCCTTGCATCGACTACCGGGGACTCAATGCCATAACCGTCCGTAACCGTTACCCGCTACCCCTTATGGCCACAGCCTTCGAGCTGCTCCAGGAAGCAGTTGTTTTCACTAAGCTTGACCTGCGGAACGCATACCATCTTGTGCGGATCAGACCTGGTGACGAGTGGAAGACCGCTTTCAACACGCCTACTGGTCACTATGAATACTTGGTGATGCCCTTCGGCCTGACCAACGCCCCAGCGGTGTTCCAAGCGCTCATAAACGATGTGCTTAGGGATATGCTTAACATATTTGTGTTCGTTTACTTGGATGACATCCTCATCTTTTCGAGCTCCCTTCAAGAACACACTAAGCATGTCAGACAAGTACTCAAACGCCTCCTAGACAGCCATCTGTACGTTAATCCGGAAAAATGTGAATTCCATTCATCCCGAGTACAATTCCTGGGATTTGTAGTGGAACCCGGTCGAGTCCAAATGGACCCCAGGAAGGTAGGGGCGGTAGCGGATTGGCCCACCCCCAAATCCGTTAAGGAAGTTCAGCGTTTCCTGAGCTTCACAATCTTTTACCGCAAGTTCATCAAGAACTTCAGCTTGGTGGCAGCCCCTCTCTCAGCTTTAACCAAGGGTGGCAATGCAAGGTTTTTGTGGGGAAGAGAAGCTGAGACGGCCTTCCAAGGACTCAAGCAGCGCGTTCTCTCTGCTCCCATCCTGATACTACCGACTACGGATGAACCATTTGTGGTGGAGGTAGACGCATCAGAGGTTGGTGTTGGAGCTGTCCTGTCTCAGAGGGGTGAAGACAAGAAGCTTCATCCGTGCGCTTTCTTCTCACACCGGCTTACCCCGACTGAGAGGAACTACGATGTGGGGGATCGTGAACTCCAAGCGGTTAAGATGGCATTGAAGGAATGGAGACACTGGCTCGAGGGGGCTTCTCACCCGTTTCAAGTGCTTACGGACCACAAAAATCTGGAGTATATCCAGCAGGCGAAGCGGTTGAACTCTAGACAAGCTAGATGGTCTCTTTTCTTCAATCGATTCCAGTTTATCCTCACCTATCGGCCCGGGTCGAAGAATCTCAAACCGGATGCCCTGTCCCGAGTCTACGCTCCTGCCATTCGAGATGACACGGACATGCCTGTCCTTCATGCTGCTAAGATTGTGGCTCCGATCTCGTGGCAAGTTGAGGATACCGTGAGACGTGCTCAAGCTAGCGAACCGGACCCGAAAGGAGGTCCTGCCAATCGGTTGTTTGTCCCCAAGGCAGTGAGGACTCAGGTCCTTCTGTGGGGGCACTCCTCTCGCCTCACCTGTCATCCGGGCGTAGGTCGCACCTTGGAGTTCATCCAGCGTAAGTTCTGGTGGCCTACCATAAGAGAAGACGTTGCCACTTTCGTCAATGCCTGTCCCGTGTGCTGCCAGGGCAAATCTTCTCACCTCCGCCCTCAAGGACTCCTTCACCCTTTACCTGTTCCCCACAGACCCTGGTCCCATATCTCATTGGACTTCATTACTGGACTTCCTCCATCCCATGGCAATACTACTATCCTAGTCATAATCGATAGGTTTTCAAAGGCGGCCAGGTTCGTCCCTCTGACTAAGTTACCTTCTGCCAAGGAAACGGCTGAGTTGGTAATTAATCATGTGTTCCGAGTCTTCGGCATTCCTCAAGATATGGTTTCTGACAGAGGTCCCCAGTTCGCCTCAAGGTTTTGGAAGGCCTTCTGCCAACTCATGGGGATTTCTGCCAGTCTATCTTCAGGGTACCATCCGGAGTCCAACGGCCAAACAGAGAGGATGAATCAAGAGCTGGAAACCACCCTCCGATGTATGACTCGTGACAACCCGTCCACATGGTCATCCTTTATTGTTTGGGCCGAATACGCGCACAACACCTTGCGCTCCTCCTCCACTGGTTTGTCCCCGCACGAGTGTCAGTTTGGCTATGCTCCTCCATTGTTCCCGGACCAGGAGGCAGAAGTCAGTGTGCCTTCAGCCTTGAAGTTCGTCAGACGCTGTCGGCTTATGTGGAGGAAGACCCGTCTTAATCTTATGCGTTCCTCACAGAGGTACCAACAACAAGCCAACAGACGTCGCCGTCCCGGGCCTACCCTGCGCCCCGGCCAGAGAGTCTGGCTCTCCACAAGAGACTTACCTCTACGGGTGGAGTCTCGCAAGCTGTCCCAAAAATACATCGGTCCCTTCAAGGTTGCCAGGAGAGTTAACCCAGTTTCTTATCGCCTACACTTACCCAGATCCCTTAAGATTAATCCCACATTTCACATTTCATTGTTAAAACCTGTTGTTTTTCTCCCCTTGTCCCGGCAGACAGACCTCCCCCTCCGCCTCGTGTCATTGGAGGCCAGCCGGCTTATACCGTCCATCGGATACTGGATTCCCGCCGGGTGCAGCGGTCCTGGCAGTATCTGGTGGACTGGGAAGGCTACGGTCCCGAGGAGCGCTCCTGGGTTCCTGCCAAAGACATCCTGGACCCTGACCTCATTCGTCAGTTCAGGGCCCTCCACCCTGAGAGAGCTGGTAGGAACGTCAGGAGCCGTTCCTAGGGGGGGGATTCTGTCAGGATTTGGCCAGGGTTGTTCCGGGTTTTGGTCACTAGATGCCCCCATTGTGCTTTTTGACCTTATGTTTTTTCCCTTGTTCCCCATTATTATTTGCACCTGTGCCTCGTTTACCCTGATTGTATTTAAACCCTTAGTTTCCCTCAGTTCTGTGCTCTGTGTTTGTATGTTAGCACCCAGCCCTAGTGTTCTGTGTATTCTTGTCGATTCCGGTGGATGCTCTTGTGGAATTCTGTTTTTAGTATCTCTTGAGGCTTTTTTGTGCTATTCCTACCACCTTTTGGATTTGCCATTTTTGTATTGAAGGACTTCTCCTTTTTTACTTTATTAAATACACCGTCTTAAGTACTGCTGTGTCTGCCTCATCTTCTGGGTTCTGCTGACTATTCGTGGCTCAGTTGGTTAAGTGACTGTTTCTCACTCCGGAGACCCAGGTTCGTAACCGGGTCCTGACAGATTGACCATAAGTGACCACATTTACCACGTTTCCGCCCGGTGTCCTGCGCCGAAATTGGTGCGCAAAAGTCACCTGCCAGTATTTTTCCATGCGATACAGAGAGGAAAGCAAGCTTCCACGAACTGCATGTCAATGAAGAGATATGTGAAAAAACACCTTGAGGACTGATTCCAAACAACCTTTGCCATGTTTCGGTCGATATTATGTAGTTAATCCGGAAAAAGTTTTACGTTGTAGGTGACTGAATTTTCGGTTCGTTTCGGTAGCCAGACGCAATGTAGAAAACGGAACGATTTCTCCTACACACAGACGCTTTCAGGAAACACTGCGCATTTGGTATGTAACTGAGAGTCTCCTCATTGAAAACATCAGAAGCTCTTCAAAGGTAAATGATTTTATTTATTTGGTTATCTGGTTTTTGTGAAAATGTTGTGTGCTACATGCTACTCAAAATGCTATGCTAGCTTTGCATACTCTTACACAAATTAGTCAATTTCTATGGTTCAAAAGCATATTTTGAAAATCTGAGATGACAGTGTTGTTAAGAAAAGGCTAAGCTTGAGAGCAGACGCATTATTTTCATTTTATTTGCGATTTTCAGAAATCGTTAACGTTGCATTATGCTAATGAGCCTGAGGCTTTAGTCACAAACCCGGATCCGGGATGGGGAGTTTCAAGAAGTTAAGAGATATTGTTAAGAGGAGGGTGGTTTTAAGTTATTTGGAGGGTGTGGGTTTTGATTTTTGTTTTTTACAGGAGGTTCACCTGAGGGATGGAGGGGATGTTAGTAGATTTAAGAGGGAGTGGGACAAGGGAGAGTCGGTTTGGGGTGTAGGGGGGGTGCACTCATCTGGGGTAGGGATTTTGTGTGGGCACAGGGAGGTAAAAGTGGAAGATTCCTTTGTTGCAATGCAGGGGAGGGTTATAGGGGTGGATGTCACGATAAGGGAGTGTAAATTTAGATTAGTGGTGGTGTATGGGCCACAGGTGGTGGCAGACAGGAAGGAGATGGTGGACTGTCTGACGCCCCTGTGTGTTACAAATAGGAAATTAGTGATAGGGGGGGATTTTAATACAGATTTAGGAAGAGGGGGGGATAACAGTGCAGGCGCCATTGCTAGGCTAATGGCTTGCCATGGTCTGGTAGATGGTGGTATGCACACTACTCCGAAAATGGACGGTCCTACATGGCGTAACTCCAGGGGGGTTGAGCGGAGGCTCGATTATATTTTTGTACCCAGGTCTTTGGGAAAGTTGTCTGGGCGGCTGTTGCCTGTTTTCTTTTCGAATCACGACGGGGTGCTCCTGCAGGTGGGGTCATCGGTCTGCCTCTTTGGTAAGGGGTACTGGAAGCTAGATCGGGATGTGCTGGAGGAGCAGGCTTTTGTTGATGGGTTTTATGTTTTCTTTAGGAGGCTTGAGGGTCTCCGGTCCATGTGCGAGGGGGTGTTAGAGTGGTGGGAATTAGTTAAGGTGAGGATTAGGGCTTTTATAATAGGGTATTGCAAGAGGAAAAAAAGGGAGGAGAGGAGGGAGGTGGATCGTATCCAAAGGTTAATTGATCTCGAATACGAGGCAGGCAACCTCGGCGGGTCGTTTGACTGGGAGAGATCCTCAACCCTAAAGGCACAGCTCAGGGAGTTGCAGGAGCGGAAGGCTCGAGTTTTCCTGGAGCGTGCGCATAGCGGCTTTCTAGAACATAATGAGACTTGTTCTGCTATGTTCTTTAAGTCGGTTAGGGCAAGACAGAGTAGGAAGGTAATGCATGGTGTTAGGGAAGAAAATGGTAGTATAGTTAGAGAACCAGAGGATATGGTCAGGGTGACAACTGATCATTTCCAAGGTTTATTTAAGGAAAGGGAAATAGATGTAGAGCAGGGAAATGTGTTTTTAGAACACTTGTCCAGGCGGTTGCCGGAGGACATTAGAGAAGTGATGGAGGCCCAGATTTCACTAGAAGAGGTTGAGAGCGCTCTTAGGAGGATGGGAAAAGGGAAGGTGCCTGGGATGGATGGGCTGCCGGCTGAGTTTTATCTCAAGTTTTGGGGTATACTTGGACCAGTGGTCCTCGAAGTCTTGAAGGCCATCCTTGAGACGGGGTCCCGGGGGGATCAATGGCTGTTGGTGTGCTGTCACTTTTATATAAGAAGGGGGAAGTAACTGACCTTGGCAACTGGCGGCCGTTGACCATGCTGTGTGTAGATTACAAGCTACTTGCAAAGGTTTTAGCAGACCGGTTGCGCACAGCCCTTCCCTACGTCGTTCATGAGGATCAGACGTGCGGGGTAGAGGGCCGCTCTATTAGATGGAACCTACAGTTAATCAGGGACTCCATCGCTTGGGTTGAAGATAGAGGACTGCCTTTTATGGTAGCAGCGCTAGATCAGGCGAAAGCCTTCGATCGCGTGAATAGATCCTTTTTATTCAGAGTGTTAGGTCGATTAGGATTTGGGGAGAAGTTTATAGGATGGATTCGTACATTATATGTCGGAGCGGGGTGCCGAGTTAGTGTAAATAGTCACTTGGGTGACGTTTTTGACCTCTCGTCTGGGGTCAGGCAGGGGTGCCCACTCTCGGCTCTCCTCTTCGTTCTGTACATGGAGCCTCTGGGGGCTGCCATTAGGGCAGACACAGGGGTGGAAGGTCTGCTGATCCCTGGAAGTGGTGGACTGCGTGTTAAGATGACGCAGTACGCTGACGACACTTCCTTGTTGTTGTGCAAGGACTCGTGCCTGACAAGGTCCCTTGCCATTTTTGGGGATTTCACTCGAGCGTCGGGAGCAGTTCTGAACCATGCAAAGTCTTCCGTCAAGTTTTTTCGGAAGATGGCGCGGTAGAACGGATGTGCCTGGGGGGTTATCTCTCTGTGAGGGGGCCCTGAGGATTCTCGGGGTCCATTTTGAGACCTCCGGCTCTGCGACGCTAAACTGGAACATGTGTATTGCAGTGGTACAGAGGAAGCTCGCAATGTGGAAAGCTAGGTATTTGTCTTTTATGGGCAAAGTCCTGGTCCTAAAGGTGGATGTGTTGCCGTCGCTTTTGTATTTGGCATACATCTACCCATTGCCGGTTTGTCTGAGAAGGCCTCTAGTGAAGCTTGTGTTTCAGTTTATGTGGAGTGGCAGGTATGAGTGGGTCGCCAGGGCACGTATGATCTGTCCCATCGGGGAGGGAGGTAGGGGGTACCACATTTCCCCCTCAAGCTGGACACAATTTTTGTTTCTTTCTTGTTAACGGAGCTTGCTCAGCCAGTGATACACCCGTCCGGTTACTTCCTGCGGGTGTTTTTCTCGTATCAGGCGAGAAGCATAATGGTGTGGTCTAACACGGGTCCTCGGGCGGAACAGCTGCCGTGGCACTTTGGTCATGCGGCCAAGTGGCTGCGTGCGCACCCTGAGGTTGAAGTTGCCCGAGTAGGTTTAGATCATAGGCACCTGTATGAGGAGGTCAGAAAGGCAGAGAGTCGGGCGCCTGTAGTAGGTATCTCGGAAGCGGTCTGGGAGGGAGTGCAGGTGCGGGGTCTGGACAACAGGCTCAAGGACCTGAATTGGTTGAGCCTTCATAAGTGTTTGCCGGTACGTTCCATCTTGTACCGGTTTAGTTTAGTGCAATCTCCCACCTGTCCAAGATCCTCTTGTGGCAGGGAGGAGACTGTGCGTCATGTCTTTTGGGACTGTGCCTTTGCCGGAGTAGTATGGGCTAGGGCACGGGTGTTGTTAGGTTTGGTAAAGGGGGATTTTGTATTGACGTGGGCCAGGTTAGAGAGGGGTGTAGGGAGAGTGAGAGGGACGGATAGGGACAGGTTTCTGCTCTGGCTTCTCATGAGTCTCTTTAAACGGGGGCTGTGGGAAGCCAGGCAGAACATGGTGAAGACAGGGAGAGATTGGGGGGTGGAAGGGATAGTGAGGAGAGTGGAAGGAGATTTGAGGGGGAGGATGAAGAGGGAGGAGAGGAAGTGGGGGCAGCATGCTGCTCGGGAGAGGTGGAAGGGGGGTTTAGGGCTGGGTGTCATTTAGATTTGTAAGAGGATAGATTAGGGACGGGAAGATAGGGAAAGGTGTTTTGTAGGGTGACGGGGAGGGAAGATGCTCCCCTGAGGTTTTGTTTGGGGTTTATGTTTAGTTTAATTTAATTAGTTTAATTAAAAATATATTTTTTTGTGTATGTATGTAAATTATGATTTGTAAAGAATGAATGGTACTGATGATAATAAATTATTTTTATAAAACCAGTCAGGCTGTATTAGGTTTCGTTCTGTTTGTTGTTTTTTTTTGTATTTATTTAGTTATTCGTGTTAGTTCGTTCGTTTTGTCTTCTTTAAATAAACATGAGTAACTTACACGCTGCATTTCGGTCCGACTCTCCTTCAACAAAAGAACGCCGTTACAGAATCACCCACCACTCTCGGACCGAGCAGCGTGTCAACAGGCAGGAGCAGCGTAAACAGGAGCAGCGTGTTAACAGGCAGCGACAGCTGGAGCAGCAAAGGGAGGAGGAATTATTCAGAGAATGGACATGGGATTTAACGACGTGGGAAGAAATAGATAGGTGGGCGGCCGACCCAGAGAGAGTGCCGGAGCCCGCCTGGGATTCACTGGAGCAGTGCGAAGAGGGCTATCGAAGAATGGAGTTGAAAAGAAAGTCACGGCGACGCAGAGTGAAAACCGAAAAGCAGCCCCCAAATTTTTTTGGGGGGGGCTATCAGGGAGTATGGCTGCGTCAGGTAGGAGACCTGCGTCAGGTAGGAGACCTGCGCAATCTCCCTGTGCTTACCGGGGGGCTAGAGAGACCGGGCAGGCACCGTGTTATGCAGTGGTGCGCACGGTGTCCCCAGTGCGGGTGCATAGCCCGGTGCGGTATATTTCAGCTCCGCGTATCGGCCGGGCTAGATTGAGCGTCGAGCCAAATGCTATGAAGCCTGCTCTACGCATCCGTTCTCCAGTGCGTCTCCTTGGGCCGGTTTTCATGGCACCAGCCTTGCGCTCTGTTTCTCCGGTTAGCCTACATAGCCCAGTGCGGGCTATTTCTCCTCACAGCACTGGCAGGGCAACCGAGAGTATTCAACCAGGTAAGGTTGGGCAGGCTCGGTGCTCAAGAGCTCCAGTGCGCCTGCACGGTCCGGTCTATCCAGAACCACCTCCACACCCCAGCCCTCCAGTAGCAGCTCCCCGCACTAGGCTTCCTGTGCGTGTCCTCGGCCAAATACCACCAGTGCCAGCACCACTCTCTCTCTCCCCTTACCCATCTGTCTATCGCCTCCTTTGAATTCCATGCTGTCACAGTTACCAGCCCTTTCAAGCTTAACATCCTTATCATTTATCGCCCTCCAGGTTCCCTCGGAGAGTTCATCAATGAGCTTGATGCCTTGATAAGCTCCTTTCCTGAGGATGGCTCACCTCTCACAGTCCTGGGCGACTTTAACCTCCCCACGTCTACCTTTGACTCATTCCTCTCTGCCTCCTTCTTTCCACTCCTCTCCTCTTTTGACCTCACCCTCTCACCTTCCCCCCCTACTCACAAGGCAGGCAATACGCTCGACCTCATCTTTACTAGATGCTGTTCTTCCACTAACCTCATTGCAACTCCCCTCCAAGTCTCCGACCACTACCTTGTATCCTTTTCCCTCTCGCTCTCATCCAACACTTCCCACACTGCCCCTACTCGGATGGTATCGCGCCGTCCCAACCTTCGCTCTCTCTCCCCCGCTACTCTCTCCTCTTCCATCCTATCATCTCTTCCCTCTGCTCATACCTTCTCCAACCTATCTCCTGATTCTGCCTCCTCAACCCTCCTCTCTTCCCTTTCTGCATCCTTTGACTCTCTATGTCCCCTATCCTCCAGGCCGGCTCGGTCCTCCCCTCCCGCTCCGTGGCTCGACGACTCATTGCGAGCTCACAGAACAGTGCTCCGGGCAGCCGAGCGGAAATGGAGGAAAACTCGCCTCCCTGCGGACCTGGCATCCTTTCACTCCCTCCTCTCTACATTTTCCTCCTCTGTCTCTGCTGCTAAAGCCACTTTCTTCCATTCTAAATTCCAAGCATCTGCCTCTAACCCTAGGAAGCTCTTTGCCACCTTCTCCTCCCTTCTGAATCCTCCTCCCCCTCCCCCCCCCTCCTCCCTCTCTGCAGATGACTTCGTCAACCATTTTGAAAAGGAAGTCAAACGACACCGCTGGTTCTGCTCACACTGCCCTACCCTGTGCTCTGACCTCTTTCTCCCCTCTCTCTCCAGATGAAATCTCGCTTCTTGTAACGGCCGGCCGCCCAACAACCTGCCCGCTTGACCCTATCCCCTCCTCTCTTCTCCAGACCATTTCCGGAGACCTTCTCCCTTACCTCACCTCGCTCATCAACTCATCCCTGACCGCTGGCTACGTCCCTTCCGTCTTCAAGAGAGCGAGAGTTGCACCCCTTCTGAAAAAACCTACACTCGATCCCTTCGATGTCAACAACTACAGACCAGTATCCCTTCTTTCTTTTCTCTCCAAAACTCTTGAACGTGCCGTCCTTGGCCAGCTCTCCCGCTATCTCTCTCAGAATGACCTTCTTGATCCAAATCAGTCAGGTTTCAAGACTAGTCATTCAACTGAGACTGCTCTTCTCTGTATCACGGAGGCGCTCCGCACTGCTAAAGCTAACTCTCTCTCCTCTGCTCTCATCCTTCTAGACCTATCGGCTGCCTTCGACACTGTGAACCATCAGATCCTCCTCTCCACCCTCTCCGAGTTGGGCATCTCCGGTGCGGCCCATGCTTGGATTGCGTCCTACCTGACAGGTCGCTCCTACCAGGTGGCGTGGCGAGAATCTGTCTCCTCGCCACGCGCTCTCACCACTGGTGTCCCCCAGGGCTCTGTTCTAGGCCCTCTCCTATTCTCGCTATACACCAAGTCACTTGGCTCTGTCATAACCTCACATGGTCTCTCCTATCATTGCTATGCAGACGACACACAATTAATCTTCTCCTTTCCCCCTTCTGATGACCAGGTGGCGAATCGCATCTCTGCATGTCTGGCAGACATATCAGTGTGGATGACGGATCACCACCTCAAGCTGAACCTCGGCAAGACGGAGCTGCTCTTCCTCCCGGGGAAGGACTGCCCGTTCCATGATCTCGCCATCACGGTTGACAACTCCATTGTTTCCTCCTCCCAGAGCGCTAAGAACCTTGGCGTGATCCTGGACAACACCCTGTCGTTCTCAACTAACATCAAGGCGGTGGCCCGTTCCTGTAGGTTCATGCTCTACAACATCCGCAGAGTACGCCCCTGCCTCACACAGGAAGCGGCGCAGGTCCTAATCCAGGCACTTGTCATCTCCCGTCTGGATTACTGCAACTCGCTGTTGGCTGGGCTCCCTGCCTGTGCCATTAAACCCCTACAACTCATCCAGAACGCCGCAGCCCGTCTGGTGTTCAACCTTCCCAAGTTCTCTCACGTCACCCTGCTCCTCCGCTCTCTCCACTGGCTTCCAGTTGAAGCTCGCATCCGCTACAAGACCATGGTGCTTGCCTACGGAGCTGTGAGGGGAACGGCACCGCAGTACCTCCAGGCTCTGATCAGGCCCTACACCCAAACAAGGGCACTGCGTTCATCCACCTCTGGCCTGCTCGCCTCCCTACCACTAAGGAAGTACAGTTCCCGCTCAGCCCAGTCAAAACTGTTCGCTGCTCTGGCCCCCCAATGGTGGAACAAACTCCCTCACGACACCAGGACAGCGGAGTCAAGAAGGTATGAACAAGTTCTCAATTACAACTGCGACCTGGCCAAGATAAAGCAAAGCAACACAAACAACAACACAGAGTTACACATGGAATAAACAAACATACAGTCAACAATACAATAGAAAATGTCTACAGTGAGGCAAAAAAGTGGGAAATAAGTATTTGGTCAATAACAAAAGTTTATCTCAATACTTTGATTCATTAAATTGGCAGTCATTGCAGCCAATAAATGCACAGCTATTATATGGAAGAGTGACACTCCGCCAAGCAAGCAGATGTGTCTAAAAGAACTATCTTCCTATATTCCATCTGAAAGAATAAGATACAATTGACGTAATAAACCCTTTGAATTTACTGATGTCTGGGGGGACTTTCAGTAGTTTCTAGAGACGTCACCTTAGCTGCAGCATTACTACTTTCTTCATTAATCTATTATTATTATTATTTGTTTTTGTGTTGAATCATTTATTTTCTAGCATGGAATGTGAAGGTCATTCTGTTTCTTTTTTTGTTGTTAATCAGTGAAGCTAATACCGGTAGAGGGGAGGGTGGGGGAGTTCCTGTGTTGGGGAGGGAAGGGTTTTGCACGATGTGCACCCATGTAGCATGGTGTTTTGTTTAGGTGGAAGGAATAACAGGGCATTATCTGTATCATATTCTGATGATTGTTAAATTGTAACAAAAAAAGAAATGGCAATAAATATATTGTACAAAAAAAAAAAGTATGACAATTGAGTACTTTTTCCACCACTGGTTATTTACATTTTAGTCATTGAGCATACGGTCACACTGGTTACCCGTGGGAATCACACCCACAACCCTGGCGACTAAACCACACTGATTCATCAAATAACAGAACCAAATGACCTGGTTTGAAGTTGAGATGACATGGTGCTTTGACTCAAAACGAATGCACGACAAGAAAACACACACAACTACTACTATTATAGTATAGAAGTCAAAATACCAGTAGCTATGTTCCTACTTGGACATAATCAAAAACATTGACACCACAGTGATTCTCGTTCTAAGAGGATGCTCTAATAAATAAACAATTGCAATTGTCAGATGTATTTGAGTACTGGGAATTGATTTGCCGTGCATATATGCTGATAAGTTGAATATGAAACTAAAATCGTGAGTGTTTTTCAAAGGCGTCCGTGGCGTCAGCTGCGAACGTTCCACACAGATGTTCAATGAGCGATCGAGTTCTAGGAAACTCACTCGGTCTACTCTCATTTTAATACATTCAAAACCACTACTGTAATGAAAATAAAAGCCAATAAACTGAATATTTACTGCCAAAGTACTATCTTATTCAAATGTTGAATTAGGCCTATTTTATTTAATATTACATTTCATGCCTATTCAAGTGGTTTTGACAAACTTTTATTATGTGGACGGCTACTAGGTCATAATGTACATGATGTCATAATGAAGCATTCTTTTGTTAAATGAAGACATTCCATAGACAGGTCATTGACGCTCTTCCTGAACTAAGGTAGGACCTATAATTTAATGAAATAATCTCAAATAGACTACTTTTATCTTATGAGAACTTTATTTGATCAATAACTGTAAGAAAAACTGTTATGTTTTGTGATTTGTGACAAAAAAAAGTATTTCTTTAAACTTGGTATTGTGGTCTTGTGTTTCTGTTTTCAATAATATTTCTTAATTTCTCAATAATTCTTGAAACTGTATAGTCAAATCCTATGTGAGCAAATTATCTGGAAGTCCAAATTGAAGGTAGGCCTCAGTCTGTGAATCTTTCATTTTTATGAATTTGTGACCATTTTGGACAGGAATTGGAGTGTCCTTTGAAAGTGGAAAAACACTAGTTTATAAAAACAACTTTGATCAAATTCTATTGTAATCTATGTAATTTATTCTATATTCTTATTCTCAAACATGTTGTTTGCTCTTCCACTGTGACTCTCACAGCCATGAAAGACAGAGGGAAGTCCAGGACTAGGACACAAGAGACCAGTCAGAACAGTTCTGAGAACAGCCTGACAGACATCCTCAGTGTCCGGTGTGCCAGTGATATTGTCCTACAGCCAATGCCACCAGGGAGAAAGAATAGCCGATCCCACTTCCACAACATGGATGTGACGAAAGAGAGGGCTGACATGGGAAGGCTTCCGATGGCCATTCCACCCATCAGGCTCCCAATGCTCACTGTGACCTCTCTCAATGCCCAAAGGAACAAAAACACCCTCAAGGTGCCTCGCATGCCTCGTCTGCAGCTGGAGGGACAGATGGGTAGCAAGCATCTGGGTCCGGTTAAAACCAAAACCGGAGGGAGCACATTTACCTCCAGCCACAAGAAGGAGCCAGAGGTTAAATCCAGCAGACCTCAGACACCAGGAAGCATCCCTAGGAGGCCCAATTTATGCTACACTGCAGCCAAGGCAGTAGCTCATTTATCTGGGACTCCATGCAGCCAGTCTGAGGTCAGGATCCAGGCCAATCCTCTCAAGAGGTCTAACATCCAGGACCAAAGGCCCCGCTCTCCTCCTGCTCAGGCCAGACTGTCCGACGGCAGCCTCTTGCAGCCGCCATGTTCTCCTGTGGATGTCCTCCAGCCGGAGGTCCAGGCCAGCAGAAGCCTGGCTCGACCCAAGACCGGGATAGCTAGGATAACAAGACATACTGATGGCAGCACTCTGAGGTTCCCTAACCAGACCTTAGAGCTTATAAACTCCATGGGCAGGAGGGAGAGCACCAATTCTTTCCCTGTGCTACCAACCATTGCAGTGTCAGCCTCACCTGCCCAAATGGCCATCCCATTGCCTACCCCAATGGTCAGCAATGTGCCTGACCTTCTGGTGCCTACTCCATCTGCTTCTCCGGTTCCTTCCAGCCGAGTGCCTGCCCCACCTGCCTCCCCAGTGCCTGCCCGGCCTGCCAACTCCAGATCACGGCGTGTGTCGAAGAGGATCCAGCTCTTACAGATCCAGTCTGCTATGCTGGACCAGCAGCTACCGGAACAACTGGGTGACAGACAAATCATATTACCCTCTGAGCCCCTGTCCTTCAGTTGCACTGAGAGGTTGTTCCTCTGTGGTCCACCTTTAGTCTGTGGAGATGATGGCTGTCACCCCCTGACCAGACCTACGCCCAGCCACACAGGTCGCACTGACCACTCCCCTTTACTGACCAATAGGAGAGCCGTGCAGGCGGGTGAGAAGTGCCCCTTTGATACCCCCTTGACCCCCTTGGTACCACTGGCAGAACAGCCTCCTATCAAGCGGGGGCACATGCCCACCTCCCGTGCCAAGGCCGAGCGGGAATGGGAGAATAGCCAACGAGAGCGCAGGAAGAGAGTGAAGCCCATTCACTGGGACGTTAACTTTAAGTCTGGGCCTTTCTTCCCAGTGTGTGTCTCTCCATCACTGCCCTCGATCTTGGAGGTGGATGAAGAGTCTCTTTCTGAAGAGATGGAGCAAAGCCAGTTGTAAGGGGTCGCACACACACACACCTTCATTTTATTTATTTTTTACCTTTATTTAAATTGTGAAGTTAGTTAAGAACAAATTCTTATTTACAATGACGACCTACCCCGGCCAAACCCTAACCCGGACGACACTGGGCCAATTGTGAGCCGCCCTATGGGACCAGTGCCTTATACCGCTGCGCCAATCGGGAGCCCTATTGAGACCTCATGGCCTCCCATGGACCAGAGAGGATCAACCAGCATCATCCCAGCGTCTGCCCTGCCTGCCATCCTAGTACCTCCACTGCCCTTTTAACCCCAAACCACAAAGCGCAGGTGACAGAAATGATCCAGCACCCAAGATCCAGGCTGTTGTGCATGAGCTGCAGCAGCTACTGTCGGAAGTACTGTTGGAACAGACTTTTCCTATGAGACCCAACAGGAGCCACAAGCTGTCAAAGTACTTTCATCCCTGGGGGTGTGGAGCTTCTCGAACAGTGTTCTCTTCCTGAAGATGGACTGCTTCAACCACTTAGAGGAGTATCCAGAGTATCTAGTACGCTGGTGTGATGATAGAATATGTTCCTGAGTATCAACTAGAGATTAATATTAATCCACTTGTTATTCTAGTTAGGCAAATGTTAATTTATCATCACCATGTTCCAAAGAATTCTGTTTCTATAAAGTTTTATTGCAGTTGAAAATGATCTGTGGTGTGTGTTGTTGGTTTCTTGTGAGCTATGAAGTATACCCTTTTAGTAGAATGTTTATTTCTTCATTGGATTTGTTGATTTGTTGACCAAAGAGTAGAGGTAGGTGCTGACCGGACTAATATAAGTGAAGGTCCGATTCAAATTTGTATTAATCCGAAGGAGGCACATCTGACGCGAAGAGGCCCTGTCTCAACTTGCACAAGTAAGGGAAGCAGACAGCTGCAGATGAAATATAACTGCTGGGTTCTGCGGTAACCAGGTCTTTCTACCTGGATAGTGCCACATAAGACAACGCTTATATACATTATTCCTTTTATACGAATAAAAATTACCCCTTTATCTGGAATAGATGTAGTGATGCCTTATATTTGTGAAATATGAATGACATTTGCTTAGCCTTCGAACTGTGCTTCGTTTAAAATACTGTTGGTTGGACTGCGAGGCAGAGACAGTATCGTTTTTCTTTTGATCTGAAGCCTGACACTGTACAACACGTCGTGTCTCATCCTTCGTCTTTTGAATAAAGCTTCCTCGGCATGATTTTATTCTAACATTATCCATGTTTGTTTTTTCAACCCTCAAAAACAAATGTTGATCCCCATGTAACGACACGTGATATTCCACAGGGGGGCACTAAAGGTCTGTAAGAAAGGAGGTTGAACACTTTGTACATTGAACACCATCTAAACTTACACACAGCCTCAACTATTTAAATGACAGAAAATGTCATATCTGCTCTCACACAGTACATTAATACATGATGATCCCTTGGGTTTTTCACAGTCCATCATAATAAATACTTTTTGGCAACTTATGTGTTGTTGTTTAAGGTTCATTCCCGAAACGCATTCTCTCCACCAAAGCCCAAAGCTTACTAGCATTATAAAGATATCACTCAAGTTTAAGAGGTGTTACCACATTTTTGTAGAGATTTATATGGGCGTCAGCGCCAAGACACACATTGCACTGTAAGATCAGTCATGCATCGTACCGTCTCTCTCTAGAAACATGCATGAGAAAGCTATGACGCAGCAGAGAAGTATGTCTTTGTCAATTGTTCAAGAAAGAAGAGCGAGGGATAGAGAGCAAAGCATAGAAGGATGTTGGGTTACATATGAACACTTTCCATCATACTCTCAGGAAGGTTAGGTTAGTTAGGCTACATGTGATTGTGCGTCACAATAACTGAAACACAGCCTTCTTTCTTTCAGTATTTTCCATAAACTGGGAAACATTTGCATACATTTCAATTTCCCTGGCCGGCAGTGGAGGGGTTAATCAGCTGTGTGCTCTCAGTTTATGCTCATCAGCAGAATCTGTCGAGTGTAGCGAAATGCTTGTACGCTTCTAGTTCCAACCGTGCAGAAATATCTAACAAGTAATCTAACAATTTCACGACAACTACCTGTGTAAAGGAATATTTAAGAATATGTACATATAAATATAGGGATGAGCGATGGTCGAACGGCATAGGCAAGATGCAGTAGACGGTATAGAGTACAGTATATACATATGAGATGAGTACTGTAGGGTATGTAAACATTATAAAAAGTGGCATTATTTAAGTGACTAGTGATACATTTATTACATCGAATTATTCATTATTAAAGTGGCTTGAGATTGAGTCTGTATGTTGGCAGCAGCCACTCAATGCATTGCAATGCATTGCCATAAGCCACAGAGAGAATGCCTCCTATGAAATCTATAAAAGCTATCCAACTGCCTAAGTTGTACCTAATGGAAGCGTAAAATAATTAACCATTTTAAATTCTCGATATTTGACGCATTATTTCTATTTTATGACGGAAAATATTCATGTAGAATGCCAGAATGATGCAACACAGAAGGCAACTCAACGGCTATAGTCTAGTTCTTCATTAAAGTATTTAAACTGGAACAACCATTTTAGTAACGGATTCAATATATCCAAGTAACAGATTAATAGCTTAGAATTTTCTTTATTTTTCTGTAACATTTCAAGTCAGCAGGCTTTGTATTATTGAGACCTTAGTCACTCCAAAAGTGAACCATCCACCAGGAAAAACTTCCCCCGAACAGTGAGATATAGGACATTCGTCATCTGCCTATGAGCTTAAGTCATGTAAGTCCCATTAAATCCTCAGAAGTACACCAAGAGAGCCAGAAGCATCTCATACACTTATTTTCTCTGATCTGCAACTATTCTGTTGTGTACATAGAACTGTACTGCTCTCCAGTCCCTGTTTACTAGCGCTTGGGGAGAAGCAGAAATGAATGCGTTTTCCAGGCATTTTTCCCCATTCGGATAAAGTTCATCAAGGAATCTTCAACTGCATCCACCTCTATTGTCGACCAATACCTTTTTGTTCCTTTGTAAAGAGATGGCATTATGAATGACTACATTAAATAAAGGTTGACTACAATACAGTACTTGAACATCTCTCTGTATTAACTCTACAAGGTTACAGCTGTATCTGCAGAGAGTGTGTTGAAATTAAACTAACAATCCCAACTAAATAACTACATAGATAAGGATGTGAGAGGAGAATGTGCAATGCTGACATCAAAGCAGACTCAATCTGTATGGAATCTAAGCCCAACAATCTGTTTGCAATGTAAACCTTCTAATAAAAGCAATACCTATTAAATCAAGTTCCCTCCCTCAAGAAAAACAATGTAAAGCGTGGTAATCCTTCTGTGTTAACATCTATCCTGACACACTAGTTCCAGATCTAACATCTTGACTTGTGTCCAATCCAAACTGAACCGTTCTGTGCTGGCATGGTTGGAAATACACTAACTGATAAAGACAGGATTGATCTGGACCAGCACAGTACGGCCATAAGTTGACACGAGAGTGAAAATACACTGACTGAAGGGAGCAGGAAACATGCTTACTGTGTGAGCCTCTCTTTTGTCCCAGTTTGGTCATTGGCTGTTTGGCCCGAATCGCTGACATCTCTCCTGGAAAATATGTTGAAAAGGACATTGTAATTAAAAATAGGTCCATGTGTAAATCTTAAGTCTAATTACATACAACCGGGAAGAACTATTGGATATAAGAGCAAAGTCAACTTACCAACATTACGACCAGGAATATGGCTTTCCCAAAGTGGATCCTCTGTTTGGACCACCACCCAGGACAATGGATCGGATTCCAGAAGACGACCAAAAACAATGGCGCCCCAGAAGGGGAAGACGGAGCGGTCTCTGGTCAGGCTCCGTAGACGGGCACATCGCTCACCGCTCCCGAGTAAACTACTCGCCAATGTCCAGTCTCTTTACCACAAGGTAGACGAAATTCGAGCAACGGTTGCCTTCCAGAGAGACATCAGAGATTGTAACATTCTCTGTTTCACGGAAACATGGCTCACTCGGGATACGTTATCAGACTCGGTACAGCCACCCGGTTTCTTCACACATCGCGCCGACAGAAACAAACATCTCTCTGGTAAGAAGAAGGGCGGGGGTGAATGTCTTATGATTAAAGAGTCGCAAATCTGACCACAACTCGATTTTGTTGCTCCCAGCCTATAGACAGAAACTAAAACAGGAAACGCCCGTGCTCAGGTCTGTTCAATGCTGGTCCGACCAATCTGATTCCACACTTCAAGATTGCTTCGATCACATGGACTGGGATATGTTCCGGATAGCCTTAGACAACCACATTGATGTATACGCTGATTCGGTGAGCGAGTTTATTAGCAAGTGCATCGGTGATGTTGTACCCACGGTGACTATTAAAACCTTCCCCAACCAGAAACCAAGGATTGATGGCAACATTCGCACAAATCTGAAAACGCGAACCACTGCTTTTAATCATGGCAAGGCAACCGGAAACATGACCGAATACAAACAGTGTAGCTACTCCCTCCGCAAGGCAATCAAACAAGCTAAGCGTCAGTATAGAGACAATAGAGTCGCAATTCAATGGCTCAGACACGAGACCTATGTGGCAGGGTCTACAGTCAATCACGGATTATAAAACGAAAACCAGCCCCGTCGTGGACACTGACGTCTTGCTCCCAGACAAACTAAACAACTTCTTTGCTCGCTTTGAGGACAATACAGTGCCACTGACACGGCCCGCTACCAAAACCTGCGGGCTCTTTTTCACCGCAGCCAACGTGAGTAAAACATTGAAACGTGTTAAAACTCGCAAGGTTACCAGCCCAGACGGCATCACTAGCCGTGTCCTCAGAGCATGCGCAAACCAGCTGGCTGGTGTGTTTACGGACATATTCAATAAATCCCTAACCCAGTCTGCTGTACCCACATGCTTCAAGAGTGCCACCATTGTTCCTGTTCCAAAGAAAGCTAATGTAACTGAGCTAAACGACTATTGCCCCGTAGCACTCACTTCCGTCATCATGAAGTGCTTTGAGAGACGAGTCAAGGATCATATCACCTCCACCCTAGACCCACTCCAATTTGCTTACCGCCCCAATAGGTCCACAGACGACGCAATCAAACTGCACACTGCCCTAGCCCATCTGGACAAGAGGAATACATATGTAAGAATGATGTTCATCGATTACAGCTCAGCATTTAACACCATAGAACCCTCCAAACTCGTCATTAAGCTCGAGACCCTGGGTTTTGACCCCGCCCTGTGCAACTGGATCCTGGACTTTCTGACGGGCCACCTCCAGATGGTGAGGGTAGGAAACAACATCTCCATCCTGCTGATCCTCAACACTGCGGTCCCACAAGGGTGCATTCTCAGCCCTCTCCTGTGCTCCCTGTTCACCCATGACTGCGTGGCCATGCACGCCTCCAACTCAATCATCAAGTTTGCAGACGACACTACAGTGGTAGGCTTGATTACCAACAATGACGACACAGCCTACAGGGAGGAGGTGAGGGCCCTCGGAGTATGGTGTCAGGAAAATAACTTCACACTCAACGTCAACTAAACAAAGGAGATGATCGTGGAATTCAGGAAACAACAGAAGGAGCACCCCCCTATCCACTTCGACGGGACAGTAGTGAAGGTGGAAAGTTTTAAGTTCCTCGGCGTACACAAACTGAAATAGTCCACCCACGCACAGTATGGTGAAGAAGGCACAACACGCCTCTTCAACCTCAGGAGGCTTAATAAATTTGGCTTGTCACCAAAAACACTCACAAACCTTTACAGATGCACAATCGAGAGCATCCTGTCGGGCTGTATCACCGCCTGGTACGGCAACTGCTCCGCCCACAACCGTAAGGCTCTCCAGAGGGTAGTGAGGTCTGCACAACGCATCACCGGGGACAAACTACCTGCCCTCCAGGACAACTACACCATCCGATGTCACAGGAAGGCCAAAAAGATCATCGACAACAACCACTCGAGCCACTGCCTGTTCACCCAGGCTATCATCCAGAAGGTGAGGTCAGTACAGGTGCATCAAAGCTGGGACCGAGAGACTGAAAAAAAAAGCTTCTATCTCAAGGCCATCAGACTGGTAAACAGCCATCACTAACATTGAGTGGCTGCTGCTTACATACTGACTCAAATCTCTAGCCACTTTAATAATTAAAAATTGGATGTAATAAATGTATCACTAGTCACTTTTAACAATGCTACTTTCTAAACTGTTTACAAACCCTACATTACTCATCTCATATGTATATACTGTACTCTATACCATCTTCTGTATCTCCCTCATCCATATACTTACATGTACATATTCATTCCTTTACACTTTATTTTTTTTTATTTTTATTTCACCTTTATTTAACCAGGTAGGCTATCTGAGAACAAGTTCTCAATTACAACTGCGACCTGGCCAAGATAAAGCCAAGCAGTGCAACACAAACAACAACACAGAGTTACACATGGAATAAACAAACATACAGTCAATAATACAATAGAAAACGTCTATATAATGTGTGCAAATGAGGAAGGATAACGGAGGTAAGGCAATAAATAGACCATAGTGGCGAAATAGTTACAATATAGCAATTAAACACTGGAGTGATAGATGTGCAGAAGATGAGTGTACAAGTAGATACTGACAACAGTATGGGGATGAGATAGTTGGATGGGCTGATTACAGGAGGGCTATGTACAGGTGCAGTGATCTATGAACTGCTCGGACAGCTGGTGCTTAAAGCTAGTGAGGGAGATATGAGTCTCCAGCTTCAGTGATTTTTGCAGTTCGTTCCAGTCATTGGCAGCAGAGAACTGGAAGGAAAAGCGGCCGAAGTAGGAATTGGCTTTGGGGGTGACCAGTGAAATATACCTGCTGGAGTGTGTGCTACGGGTGGGTGCTGCTATGGTGACCAGTGAGCTGTGATAAGGCAGGGCTTTACCTAGCAAAGACTTATAGATGACCTGGAGCCAGTGGGTTTGGCGATGAATATGAAGCAAGGGCCAGCCAACGAGAGCACACAGGTCGCAATGGTGGGTAGTATATTGGGCTTTGGTGACAAAACGGATGGCACTGTGATAGACTGCATCCAATTTGCTAAGTAGAGTGTTGGAGGCTATTTTGTAAATGGCGTCGCCGAAGTCAAGGATCGGTGGGATAGTCAGTTTTACAAGGGTACGTTTGGCACATGAGTGATGGATGCTTTGCTGTGAAATAGGAAGCTGATTCTAGATTGGAGATGCTTAATGTGAGTCTGGAAGGAAAGTTTACAGTCGAACCAGACACCTAGGTATTTGTAGTTGTCCACATATTCTAAGTCAGAACCATCCAGAGTAGTGATGCTGGGCGGGCGGGCAGGTGTGAGCAGCGATCGGTTGAAGAGATAAGGAAGTTGTTGTGAAATTGTTAGAGATTAATTGTTAGATATTACTGCACAATCGGAAATAGAAGTACAAGCATTTCGCTACACTCGTATAAACATCTGCTAACCATGTGCATGTGACCAATAACATTTTATTTGACTACAGAGTGAAAATGCACTGACATATCAGATACGAATAGGTCCATGTGTATGTAAGGTATAGGCATACCGGTCAGATTTTCTTCATAGAAATTGCCTTCCTCTGATGATCCTGATGGCCCTGGGACATAACGTCTTCACTGTTGTCAATACTAGTTATTGAGTCATCAGTCTTGTATCCAAGCATAGCTTTGGTCAACTGTATTGCAGAAAAAAGCATCTTAGATAACTGGAGAGATAACACAAAGTATTTGGACTTTTTGATTAGTTATGGCTCTGTGCTCCTCTACTTTACATTTTGATACAATACAATGAATATGGGATGAAAGTGCAGACTTGCCTGTCTTTGATTTACAAAGCAGATTCACAAGAACTTACAGTATGTTATGGTGTTGAATGATACAAACTTACGTAAACACTGTCAGTTCTGACCAACGGTTGTGCATCATCCAACACATGGACAATCGATCCAGAGGTACTGGCAGCCTCGGTGTCTGACATCTAAGGATACAATAATATTAAATTAGTCATGTGCCACTTAGGCAGTTGAATATGATTCAACAATCCCCAGTATCCTCATTCTAAACAACTGACAAACCTGAGCTTCTGGTTTTATTATTTCCTTTTCAAATCTGGTCTACAAGTTGAATTATGTTTATTTTCGAGTTTCCATGCGTCTTCTTAGCCTCTGCAGTGCCTTCGTAAGGGAAGACAAGTTTCAAAAAGAATGGTTGACACTTAAAAGAATGACAAGATTGCTCGGAACACAACAAATGGGATGGGCTGGGGGACACAAATGACTGTTATCATTGACTGATAGAGGTCCTACAAACATCTATTACAATTTCCTTTTTTAAGACCACTTTCAAGGTAAAAAAGCAAGTATAAGCATAACATAAGCACATTATACAAGTTCCTGGATGCAACTGAAGCACATCTGCTTTTATGGATGGACTAAACAAGAAACAGTGTGAGTGATATGGCTAAAGGAAGGCATGTGAATTGGCAGTCCTACCAAATTTTACACTTTACACAATGCTTATTCCTGTTGTGGTGTTTCACTCTTTTACGTGCAAAGCCAAAATAACTAGCAACTTATTTCTCTTTGGGTAAGAAAGGGTGATAAAAAAACTGCCAAAACTTAAATAAAATAATTAAATGAGGGGATTTATTAAAATGTTTCCGCACACATGCATGCTTATGACTTGACAAAACAGATGAAAAGGAACTGGCTTTTCTAGCTAGCTTGTAAACCAATTCAAGTTACACTGGCAATATTATTTTCCAATGCATGTAACATTGGGTTAACCACAATCATGTATTCTGAATCAAAGACATTTTGACCAATTATGCTAAACTAGCACGCTAACCGTTAGCTAGCACGCTAATCATTAGCAAGCAGTAAATAAGTATAAGGTAAAAACATGCAAAGTAATAATTGCACATTAATGAATGGTTTGGATGAGCCTACCAATTTCAATCTCATGATGAAGTATATCTGATACAATGCGGCTTTCGGACATTGTCAATGCATGTTGGATTCCCCGAAAGACATACATGAGCTAACATTAATTACAAATAAAGACAATGGGAACATGCGTTGCTTGCCAATACACCACATACAATTTTAGTAAACATATTGGTTAACAGTTTAGTTCATAACTTACCTTCTTGCATGAATGCGAACGTCTGCAACCATCCTCCTCTTCCTTAAAAATCGTGCTGCACAGCTACTTTTGTTGTGATCATGCTCAGGCAGAGACAGGCTTGCCAGGTCAATTTCACATTTCTAGTAAATCCAGTCAAAACTCCCTTCAAAGCCTGAAAACGTTCACAATCTCAGCAGATTACAGGGAAATGAATGGATTTTAAAAAACAAAAACATCATGCAATATAGAAGTAGTATAAAAACTTGCAGATTTCTGAATATGTGTGCAATATTATTACTGTCACTGTCAAGTTCTGACCTTAGTTCCTTTATTATGTCTTTGCGTTAGATTGGTCAGGGCGTGAGTTGGGGTGGGTAGTCTATGTTCTTTTTTCTATGTTGTATTTCTGTGATTGGCCTGGTATGGTTCTCAATCAGTCCGTCTCCTCGGCCCGGGTTTTATGGCACCAGCCCTACGCACGGTGTCCCCGGTTCACCAGCACAGCCCAATAAGGTCTGTTCCACCCCGCCGCACTTGCCGGGCTACAGGGAGTATCCACCCAGGACAGGTTGTGCAGGCTCGGTGCTCAAGACCTCCATTGCGCCTCCACGGTCCAGTCCATCCGGTGCCCCCTCCACGCACCAGATCTCCGATGGCAGCCCCATGCACCAGGCTGTCTCCTCCCTCCAGGTGCTCCCTCCTTTCCTGCGCTTCCAGAGTCTCCCTCCTGTCCAGCGCTTCCAGAGTCGCCCGTCTGTCCTGAGCTGCCAGAGTCGCCCGTCTGTCCTGAGCTGCCAGAGTCGCCCGTCTGTCCAGCGCTTCCAGAGTCGCCCGTCTGTCCTGAGCTGCCGGAGTCGCCCGTCTGTCGTGAGCTGCCGGAGCCGCCCGTCTGTCCTGAGCTGCCGGAGCCGCCCGTCTGTCCTGAGCTGCCGGAGCGCCCGTCTGTCGTGAGCTGCCGGAGCCGCCCGTCTATCCTGAGCTGCCGGAGCCGCCCGTCTGTCCTGAGCTGCCGGAGCCACCCGTCAGTCAAGAGCTGCCGGAGCCGCCCATCAGTCAAGAGCTGCCGGAGCCGCCCGTCAGTCAAGAGCTGCCGGAGCCGCCCGTCAGTCAGGAGCTGCCGGAGCCGCCCTTCACTACTGCGCTGCCGGAGTCTCCCGCCTGTCCGGCGCTGCCAGAGTCTCCCATCTATTCGGGGCCTGCTGCAAGGGTCACCAGTTCGAGGTCGGTGGAGAGGGTCGCCACTCCAAAGGCGCCACTTAAGTGGACCAAGACTATGGTGGAGTGGGGTCCACATCCCGCGCCAGACCCGCAACCGCGGACAGACGCCCACCCAGACCCTCCCCTATAGGTTCAGGTTTTGCGGCCAGAGTCCGCACCTTTGGGGGGGTACTGTCACGTTCTGATCTTAGTTCCTTTATTATGTCTTTGTGTTAGTTCGGTCAGGGGCGTGAGTTGGGGTGGGTAGTCTATGTTCATTTTTCTATGTTGTTTTTCAGTGTTTGGCCTGGTATGGTTCTCAATCAGAGGCAGCTGTCGATCGTCTCTGATTGAGAATCATACTAAGGTAGCCTGTTTTCCCCATTTTGGTTGTGGGTGATTGTTTTCTGTGTCTGTGTTTTCCACACAGAACTGTTTCGTTTTCAGTTTGTGTAGTGTTCAGTTTTAATTAAAAATATGAGAACACTTACCACGCTGCGTATTGGTCTGATCCTTCCTACTCCTTCTCAGAAGAGGACGAAAACCGTGACAGTCACCTACATTTCCTTAGACAATTTGGGTTTGTAGCTTACAGTCAGTATCAGTGAGGTGTTCAGTGCAGCTACTTGAATGGTCTGGAGACTTGCTGACACAAAAGTAGCTTATGGCAGGTTAAGATTCTAACTAGCAACCTAACCCCTCAGCAATCAGGTTCACTACCTGCACACAGACCAAACAGCCTAGTGATATTAACAGCCATCTCTTACTATAGGCACTCAGCTACTCTCACCATCTCTCTTTCTCTCTCATAAAAGGCCTTTTTTAAATCCTATTCACATTTACCCTCCACTAGACCCCTGGTTTCACAAGGTGGAATAAAATGTACTGATAATAAGTGATTTCAGCTTTGTACTGCTGTGAAGACGTAGGCCGTTACATCAGCATTGATCTCTTTGCAAAAAGCCTCAAGAAAACTTGTAATAAATTTGGGTAGCTGATGGATAACTGATGTTCATATCTTAAAGGACAAGTACCTATAAGCTTTTGTCAGGAATCAGGACTAGGTTGATAAATCCAACGCAACTGCATGTTTTAAAAATGGTAGGCTATCTTATGGTAGGTCTAGTTGTAAAATTACATTATAGGCTGACACTGTACACTATAGGCCTATTTTTTTTGTCGGATTGGAGAATGTCTGCAATTGTCTTGCCTCGTGCAGCAAAACTGCCAAAACAATGGCCTGGTCATGGATGAAAGCATCTGTTCAAAATGGGGTAGAACTGAGGGAAAATAAGGCGGACCCCAGGATTTCAGCTCCCTGTGTTAGCTGTTGTTATCTTCTTGCTGCGTTTATTTGAAGATAGACTCAACCCAACAGGGAGTTATGAGTTGGGAGATATAGTAAAAATGTTTGCATAATGCTTTTGAGGGAGCAGCAGAAAAGTGTATCCAAGCTGGGGTACCCCTTGCTAGAATTGTTAGTTGTAGCAGTAGTAGCAGCCATGTAATGGCAGCAGTGTTGTAGTCGAGTCACTAAAGCATAAGTCCGAGTCAATTCACAAGACGCTATGGCTAACTCTGAGTTGAGTCAAAGTCAATGTTTGAGTCGAGTCACAAGTCCCTGTGGCTGAAATAAGAGTCCCTGTGTTTGAATCCCGGTCCAAGATTTCAAGTCTAAGACAATGGGTCCATATTAACTTAATATTAAGTTATTAACCCAGTCAGAATGTGGTGGGGGAAATTTCAATCAATAATTTTTAAATCCCCTTTCTATGCCAACAAATGTTTATTTGCAACAGGTCAAACAGATTGTCAGCTAGCAAGCTAGCTAATTAGGTAACATGATTGAACATGGTGGCTGCACAGCTTCTCTATCTTTGATGTAGTCTAAACAGAAACTGAAAGACAGACAAACAGACACTTTTATAAACTATACTGATGTCAGATATTAGTGGCTAATGTTCACATTCGGTGGAGGTCAACTGCTCCTAGATCTGTGTGTGTGTGCGTACGTGGTTTGGTTTGAAGCTTCTCTAACCAGCTCTGTTGTTGTCCTCTGGAAACACCTCTGGTTTTCAGCGCTGTGATAGAAGATTAGCACAGCAGCTGTGTCAGACAGATTCTGCTAGTGAGCCATATCCTGAGAGCACACAGCTGATTAACCCCTTCACTGCCGGCCAGAGAAATTGAAATGTATGCAAATGGTGCAAGTTTTTGCATAAACTGGGAAACATGACATGACACCGTGAAAAAAAGGCCATGTTTCAGTTATGGTGACGCACGATCACATGGAGCCTAACTAACCTTACCTTTCTTGAACCAGTTCTAGAACAATTGATACAGCGATACTGCTCTGCTAAGTCATAGCTTCTCATCATGTTTCTAGAGAGAAACTGTACGATGCATGACTGATCTTACACTGCTATGTGCGCCTTTGCACTGCCCCCCATATACATCTCTACAAAAATGTGGTAACACCTCTTAAACTTGAGTGATATCTATATAATGCTAGTAAGCTTTGGGCTTTGGTGGAGAGAATGCGTTTCGGAATGAACCTTAGACAACAATACATAGGTTGACAAAAAGTATTTATGATGACTGTGAAAACCCCAAGGGATCGTCATCTATTAATGTACTGTGTGAGAGCAGATGACATTTGTCATTTAAATAGTTGAGGCTGTGTGTAAGTTCAGATGGTGTCAAGGTAAAGCGTTCAACCTCCTTTCGTTAGACCTTTAGTGCCCCCTGTGGAATAATCACGTGTCGTTACATGGGGAATCAACATTTGTTGAAAAAAAAACATGGGTAATGTTAGAATAAAATCATGCTGAGGAAGCTTTATTCAAATGAGGAAGGATGAGACACAACGTGTCGTACAGTGTCAGGCTTCAGATCAAAAGATAAACGATACAGTCATTGACTCGCAGTCCAAACAACGGTATTTTGAACGAAGCAGTTTGAAGGCTAAGCAAATGTCATTAATATTTCAAACGTAAGTCAACACTACATCTATTCCAGATAAAGGGGTGCTTTTTATTTGTATAAAAGGAATCATTTCTATAAGCGTTGCCTTGAGGCACTATCAGGTCTCTATTGCAAAAGTGGGTTCTTTTGGCAAGAGAGACCTGGTTACCGTAGAACCCAGCAGTCATTTCATCTGCAGCTGTCTGCTTCCCTTACATGTGCAAGTTGAGACAGGACCTCTTGACTCAAGCGAAGGAACCTTTGGTCCAATATTACGACAAACAAGCCTATTGGTCAGAAAATGTTCTTGAGCATTCTCGCATTTCATAACCACTATATTTGGATAGACCCTATTTCCAATGCTGTAGTACAAATAGTTCCACCTTAGAATTTGTCAGTGTTGCTATACATTAAAAACATGAAGAATTATTGACACTAAATTGTGAGTCAGATGTGACACCTTTGGATTAATACAAATTTGAATCGGACCTTCACTTATATTAGTCCGCTCAGCACTTACCTCTACTCTTTGGTCAACAAATCAACAAATCCAATGAAGAAAAACATTCTACTAAAAGGGTATACTTCATAGCTCACAAGAAACCAACACACACCACAGATCATTTTCAACTGCAATAAAACTTTATAGAAACAGAATTCTTTGGAACATGGTGATGCTAACTTAACATTTGCCTAACTAGATTAATATTAATCTCTAGTTGATACTGAGGGACATCATCATCACACCAGCATACTAGATACTCCTTGGGGGTTGAAGCAGTCCATCTTCAGGAAGAGAACACTGTTTGAGAAGCTCTACACCCCAGGGATGAAAGTACTTTGACGGCTTGTGGTTCCTGTTGGGTCTCATAGCAAAAGGCTGTTCCAACAGTACTTCCAACAGTAGCTGCTGCTGCTCATGCACAACAACCTGGATCGGTGGGCGCTGGATAATTTCTGTCACCTGCCCTTTGTGGTTGAAAGGGCAGTGGAGGTACTAGGATGGCAGGCAGGGCAGATGCTGGGATGATGCTGGTTGATCTTCTCTGGTCCATGGGAGGCCATGAGGTCTCAATAGGGCTCCCGATTGGCGCAGCGGTATAAGGCACTGGTCCCATAGGGCGGCTCACAATTGACCCAGTGTAGTCCGGGGTCAGGGTTTGGCCAGGGTAGGTTGTCATTGTAAATAAGAATTTGTTCTTAACTAACTTCACAATTTAAATAAAGGTAAAAAATATAATGAAGATGTGTGTGTGCGCGTGTGACCCCTAACAACTGTCTTTGCTCCATCTCTTCAGAAAGCGACTCTTCATCCACCTCCAAGATCGAGGGCAGTGATGGAGAGACACACTGGGAAGAAAGGCCCAGACTTAAAGTTAACGTCCCAGTGAATGGGCTTCACTCTCTTCCTGCGCCCTCATTGGCTATTCTCCCATTCCCACTCAGCCTTGACACGGGAGGCGGGCATGTGCCACCGCTTGATAGGAGTCTGTTCTGACGTTGGGAGCAAGGCGGTCAAGAGGATTTCAACAGGGCACTTCTCGCCCGCTTGCACAGCTCTCCTACTGGTCAGTAAAGGGGAGTCGTCGGTGCGACCTGTGTGGCTGGGCTTAGGTCTGGTCAGGGAGTGACAGCCATCATCTCCCCCTACGTTAGCTGGGTGGCAGACTAAAGGTGGACCACAGAGGAACATCCGCTCAGTGCTACTGAAGGACAGGGGATCAGAGGGTAATATTGTTTGTTTGTCACCTAGTTGTTCTGGTAGCTGCTGGTACAGCATAGCAGACCGGATCTGTAAGAGCTGGATCCTCTTCGACACACGCCGTGATCTGGCGTTGGCAGGCCGGGCTGGCACTGGGGAGGCAGATGGGGCAGGCACTCGGCTGGAAGGAACCGGAGAAGCAGATGGAGTAGGCACCAGAAGGCCAGGTACATTGCTGACCATTGGGGTAGGCAATGGGATGGCCATCTGGGCAGGGGAAGCTGCTGACACTGCAATGGTTGGCAGCACATGGAAGGATTTGGTGCTCTCCCTCCCATCCATGGAGTTTATAAGATCTAAGGTCTGGTTAGGGAACCTCAGAGTGCTACCATCAGTATGTCTTGTTATCCTAGCTATCCCGGTCTTGGGTCAAGCCAGGCTTCTGCTGGCCTGGACCTCCGGCTGGAGGACATCCACAGGAGAACATAGCGGCTGCAAGAGTCTGCCGTCGGACAGAGACCGTCTGGCCTGAGCAGGAGGAGAGCGGGGCCTTTGGTCCTGAATGTTAGACCTCTTGAGAGGATTGACCTGGATCCTGACCTCAGACTGGCTGCATGGAGTCCCAGATATATGAGCTATTGCCTTGGCTACAGTGGAGCATATTTTGGGATTCCTAGGGATGCTTCCTGGTGTCTGAGGTCTGCTGGATTTAACCTCTGGCTCCTTCTTGTGGCTCGAGGTAAATGTACTCCCCCCGGTTTTGGTTTTAACCGGACCCAGACGCTTGCTACCCATCTGTTCCTCCAGCTGCAGACGAGGCATGCGAGGCACCTTGAGGGTGTTTTTGTTCCTTTGGGCATTGAGAGAGGTCACAGTGAGCATTAGGAGCCTGATGGGTGGAATGGACATTGGAAGCCTTCCCATGTCAGCCCTCTCTTTAGTCACATCCGTGTTGTGGAAGTGGGATCGGCTATTCTTTCTCCCTGGTGGCATTGGCTGTAGGACAATATCACTGGCACACCGGACACTGAGGATGTCTGTCAGGCTGTTCTCAGAACTGTTCTGACTTGTCTCGTGTCCTAGTCCTGGACTTCCCTCTGTCTTTCATGGCTGTGAGAGTCACAGTGGAAGAGCAAACATGTTTGAGAATAAGAATATAGAATAAATTACATACATTACAATAGAATTTGATCAAAGTTGTAATTATAAACTAGTCTTTTTCCACTTTCAATGGACATTCCAATTCCTGCCAAAACGTTCACAAATTCATAAAAATGAAAGAGTCAGACTAAGGCCTTACCTTCAATTTGGACTTCCAGATCATTTGCACACGTAGTATTTGACTATACAGTTTCAACAATATATTCTTGAAAACAGAAACACAAGACACAGTACCTAGTTTAATAGTCACAAATTTTACAGTTCTTGATCATGTTGTCATAAGATAGTGTTTGAGATTATTTCATTAAATTATAGTTCCTACCTCAGATATGGAAGAGCATCAATGACCTGTCTATGAAATGTGGTATTTTAACAAAAGAATGCTTCATTATGACATCATGTACATTATGACATAGCAGCCATCCACATCAAAGTTTATTAAAACCACTTGAATAGGCATGAAATGTCCAATTAAATACAATAGGCCAAATTCAACAATTGAAAACAATACTTTGACAGTAATTATTCAGTTCATTGGCTCTTATTTTCATTACAGTAGTGGTTTTGAATTCATTAAAATGAGTAGGCCTAGTGAGTTTAGTAGAACTCGATTGCTCATTGAACATCTGTGGGGGAACGTTCGCAGCTGACGCCACAGACACCTTTGGAAAAAAATTGACGATTTTAGTTTCATATTCAATATATCAGCACGACAAATAAATTCCCAGTACTCAAATCTGACAATCGTCATTGTTTATTTATTATAGCATCCTCTTAGAACGAGAATTACTGTGGTGTCAATGTTTTTGATTATGTCCAAGTAGGAACATGGCTACAGGTATTTTAACTTCTGTACTATAAGAGTAGTAGTTGTGTGTTTTTCTTGTCGTGCATTCTTTTTGAGTCAAAGCTAAACTCACAATATTTTGGTCCCATTCGGTATTAGCACCGTCAGCCCATGGGGGAAGTGACATGCCTGAATTGATTTTGTCGACCAAACACATTTGAATTTCACTTTTGAAATACAATTGCCTGTTAATTTAGACAAAACAAGTTCATAAATTATATTTTGGCTTGACGTCTCCAACTCAACCAAAAATGAAAGTGAAAGAATGGAATTAAGCCAGTGTCTTAGATTGAACTATCCAAGCAGTAAATATATCCTTTAAAATATTGAAATTTGGAAGCGGTCACCTAAACAATATTCAATATTACTTTTGTAATACAGTAAATAGCCATCTTACAAACTAATGTAACAGTATTTATTCAACCTTAAAATAAGTAACAGATCCATGGCCACATTGAGGTTACTGTAACTATACATTCATTCGTATGTAATGTTCATCATATAAAGCGTGCATGTTCAAGACAGCATGCATACTGTAGGTTGTGGCGGATCTGTGGAGATATTCACAATTGATGTTGTCCAAGTAGAATCTCGAACGACATTGATGACTTGCACCATGTACTTTTAATGCATTCTCAACTTCAATCCAAGTCATTTGGTTTTGCTATTTGATGAAGCAGTGTGGTTTTGCCAGGGTTGTGGGTGCGATTCCCACGGGTGACCAGTGTGACCGTATGCTAAATGACTAAAATGTAAATAACCAGTGATGGAAAAAGTATTGAGTAAAAGTTACCTTAGTAGAAAATGACCCAAATAAAAGTGGAAGTCAACCAATAAAATACTTGAGTAAGTCTAAAAGTATTTGGTTTTAAATATACTTGTGTATCAAAAGTATAAGTATGAATTTAAAATTCCTTAAATTAAGCAAATCAGATGTCTGGTTGTGACTCTGGCTATCATTTAAAAACAAAGAATTTGGGTTTATTGATTTGTGAGTCCGACAAATCAGAGGCAGTAGGGATGTTCTCTTGGTAAGTGTGCGAATTGGACCATTTTCGGTCCTGCTAAGCATTCAAAATGTCATGAGTACTTTTGGGTGTCAGGGAAAACATACGGAGTAAAAAGTACATCATATTCTTTAGAAATGTTAAGTAAAATATGTCAATAACATAAATAATAAAGTACAGATGCAGTACTTTAAAGTATTTTTACTTAAATATTTTTTTATCAAAATAAAGAAAGTTGCACACTCCATATATAAAACTCCCATTAATGTATTGGGTATTTACCCATGTTTTAGCATCACTGTGCCTTCTTCGGGGTAATGTCATGTATACTTGAACCAGGTTATGTAGACTAACGGCTTTCTTCTACCTCCGTCTGACGAAGAGGTGGAATAAGGATCGGACCAAAATGCAACGTGGTTCCTTCGATACATCTTTAATTATGACGAAACACGAACAATACAAAACGTCGAAAACCGAAACAGCCCTGACTGGTGTAACAAACACAGACAGGAACAATCACCCACGAAATACAAAGTGAAACCCAGGCTACTTAAATACGGTTCCCAATCAGAGACAACGAGAATCACCTGACTGATTGAGAACCGCCTCAGGCAGCCAAGCCTATGCAACACCCCTACTCAGCCGCAATCCCAATAACTACAAAACCCCAATACGAAATACAACATAAACCCATGTCACACCCTGGCCTGACCAACTAATTAACGAACACACAAAACACTAAGACCAAGGCGTGACAGTAGACAAACATTGCAATTACTGCCATAATGATTAAGTTAGAATTTAGTGAAAATGTTTAAAAAATCATGGCATATTAAATTAGGCTATTGTTATCGTATAAAAACATTGAATATAGTACATCATTAGCATCCACATACATTATTGTTTAATTCAATTTCACATATTTAATTGTTTCGTGTTTCATTTCATATTTGTTACATGTAAACTTTTGGTTCAACCTTAATCTATAATGAGCATCAACAGGGGGAACAAATTAGGTGTACACTTATAAATTGATATAATCTTTCTACAGTTTACAAGACTTGTTCATTAAAGGAGGAATTGTTCATAAGGGCCTGAGATCAAAGTCAATATTCAGACCACTAGGGGTCAATGTTTTTAATAGAGGATATCCTGTAAGGCTCCCTTTGTCGGCTTTTCCACATGAACAGGTGATGAGAAAGATTACTCCCGTGGTCTTGCATGAGATAACATCCCTGTTAGGGGTAATTTCGACTTGTATGTGGGTGTCTGAAGGAGGATGTTTTTATAATGCTATTGCACTGTGCGCATGATCCACATTTGTAGTTCCCATTTGGGATAGGTGTCAAGAGTGTCTGAGTGAGCTCAGGGGGCATGTCAGATCTCACCAAGCTATCTCCAATATTGTGACCACGCTTATAGACCACCAGCGGGGATTCCTTGAAGGTGTGCAATTATTTTTTTTGTCTGATTGCAGTCCTTTTTCAGGATTGCTTTCATTTTCTCCGAACCCTTGGTGTATTTAGTGCAAAAGATGGTTGCGTTGTTTTTCTTCTTTGGTTGAGTTAAGCAATTCCTCTCTTGGTTTGAGATATTTTCATTGCAGCATCAAGAGTTGTCCTTGTAGCCTCTCATTTTGAATTGATCTGTCTTTTTTAGCATTTCTGTCAATCTGTCTGGTGGCCACAGATTTGTTTGATCCTGCATAACTGACTGTATGGTTGACCATTCTTGAGGGGAAGGGGATGCATACTATTCACACATAGCAAGGTATTGCAGTCTGTGGGCTTTGTATATAAGTCTGTGTGTACTGCATCATTCTATTTGATGATCCATAAGTCCAAGTAGTGTATTTTTCTCTCATCAGTCTGCATGGTGATTGAGGTATTCAGAGCTCTCGTTTAGTAGAGTTTGGAATTCATTTAGTTCCCGCTGACTTCCTTCCCAGAGAAGAGACATCTATGTATCTCTTCCATAGGATGATTTTAGAAACTTTCCCTGCAGAAGGCACAGTGATGCAGAAATGTTGGCAAACACCCAATAAATTACTGGGAGTTTATATATACGGAGTGAGCGACTATTTGATAGTTTATCGTTTATTTCCCCACACACACACACACACTTCTGGCTGTGCGCCAGCTCATTTATTTATTTTTTAAAATCTGCTTAAGTACTTTACACCACTGTAAATAACACATGGAGTGTGCAACTTTCTTAATTTTGATATAAAGTAATTGAAGTAAAAATACTTTAAAGTACTGTATCTGTACTTTATTATTTATGTTTGACATATTTTACACTTACTTAACAGAATATAATGTACTTTTTACTCCATACATTTTCCCTGACACCCAAAAGTACTCATTACATGTTGAATGCTAAGCAGGACAGAAAATGGTCCAATTCCCACACTTATCAAGAGAACATCCTTCTTGCCTCTGATCTGGTGTATTCGCTTATCACTTCCACTATATTTTAAACCAAACACTTTTACTCAGGTAGTATTTTCTTGGCTGACTTTCCCTTTTATTTGAGTCATTTTCTACTAAGATAATTGTCATACTTGAGTAAAAGTAAAGTTGAGACTTCCGGAAATGGCTAAGCTCTAACAAGACGCGTCTGCGTAGCGCCCTCAAACTTTCAAACCTTAAGGCATTTGACATGGTTTACCTGTTCGTCAATAGTGAGTTGGAAGTTAAAACATCTATTGTATCGCCAAATTAAAAGATGCCCAATATATCAAAGCGTCAGACAAGGCATGGAAAATGCCCCTCTGACAGCCCTACTTCGGAGTCGGCAGATGCTTGCTCGGATGAAACACCAGCATGGTTCAGAATGGAGATAGATGGACAAGGGTATAACAAAAATCCAAGAAACTTTCTGAACACCTCAGCAAAATTGATGTACTGGTCGATAAACTCCACGAAGACCAGATCGTCACAAAGGGACGAGTGACAAAGTTAGAAAAAGCCCATGCTGACCACCAGGCTGCCATCCTGGACGGCCACGAGGTAGTGGACCAAAAATACAAGTGAGAAGATGCCATCTCGAGGAGAAATTAGATTAGAAACATTTCCAAAGGCGATCGAATTTGAGACTTCAAGGTTTCCCAGAGTCCGTGGAGGGACAGGAATGCTTTCTACAGGAATGGATTCCCAAAATTCTGGATCGACCCCCTCCCGCGCACCCAGAGAGGGCCCATCGCACCCTACGGAGGCGGCTGCCTGGCCAGGTTGCACTCAGGGAATTTGTCATTACATTTCTACACTACCAGAACAAGGTTCGCATCCTCTCTGCTGCCCGAGCAAAGGGAGAGCTCAAGTATGGAGATGCCAGAATCATGATCTTTCCGGATCTTTCTCCCACACTACACAAGAGGATGGCTTTCTCCCCACTGAAGATACTTCTACGTCAGTCTGGCTTGGCATACGGCCTGAGCTACCCAGCGACTTTGGATCGAAACCAAAAATGGTGAGCACACATTTGACTCTGAAGATGGCTGAAACATACATGAGGAAAGAACTTCCTGACTTGTTCAGGTCTACTACATCCCGAGGAACTGTCTTTTGAACTTGGATACAGTGGATAGTGAACTGTTAGCACATGATGAAACAACGAAATTACTCATATGATCGACTGGCTGGATGGCTGGCTAGATGGCTAGCGCGATAATGACTAGCGAGGTAAAGTTGGATGTTAGCTAATGTTGGCTGTTCTACTAAGCCAGCTCGCTAAGTTTACAAGGTTGTAGCTTGAGCTACTATTATGTCCACACTATGCCAGGTAGTTACAATTTCTGTATACTTTAATTTATGCAGAGAGGTCCAATCGGGTTTGGTTAAATAGTTATGTGACTTTTGACTGGGTTTCAAGCCTCACTATGTTTATATTAATTCAGGGAATTTTAGCTACTATTACGTTTGCTGGCTTGTTTATTGTTAGAGATATCCCGGTATCAGTAACGCTAGCATAAGTTACTCGCTGGCCGCCTACTTGCCAACGAGCTGATATGTGTGTGTATATATATATACACACACACAGTGCCTTGCGAAAGTATTCGGCCCCCTTGAACTTTGCGACATTTTGCCACATTTCAGGCTTCAAATATAAAAATATTAAACTTTTTTGTGAAGAAACAACAACAAGTGGGACACAATCATGAAGTGGAACGACATTTATTGGATATTTCAAACTTTTAACAAATCAAAAACTGAAAAATTGGGCGTGCAAAATTTAGCCCCCTTAAGGTAATACTTTGTAGCGCCAACTTTTGCTGCGATTACAGCTGTAAGTCGCTTGGGGTATGTATCAGTTTTGCACATCGAGAGACTGACATTTTTTCCCATTCCTCCTTGCAAAACAGCTCGAGCTCAGTGAGGTTGGATGGAGAGCATTTGTGAACAGCAGTTCAGTTCTTACCACAGATTCTCGATTGGATTCAGGTCTGGACTTTGACTTGGCCATTCTAACACCTGGATATGTTTATTTTTGAACCATTCCATTGTAGATTTCGCTTTATGTTTTGGATCATTGTCTTGTTGGAAGAAAAATCTCCATCCCAGGTCTTTTGCAGACTCCATCAGGTTCTTCCAGAACCGTCCTGTATTTGGCTCCATCCATCTTCCCATCAATTTTAACCATCTTCCCTGTCCCTGCTGAAGAAAAGCAGGCCCAAACCATGATGCTGCCACCACCATGTTTGACAGTGGGGATGGTGTTCAGAGTGATAAGCTGTGTTGCTTTTACACCAAACATAACGTTTTGCATTGTTGCCAAAAAGTTCAATTTTGGTTTCATTTGACCAGAGCACCTTCTACCACATGTTTGGTGTGTCTCCCAGGTGGCGTGTGGCAAACTTTAAACAACACTTTTTATGGATATCTTTAAGAAATTTCTTTGTTAGTGCCACTCTTCCATAAAGGCCAGATTTGTGCAATATACAACTGATTGTTGTCCTATGGACAGAGTCTCCCACCTCAGCTGTAGATCTCTGCAGTTCATCCAGAGTGATCTTGGGCATCTTGGCTGCATCTCTGATCAGTCTTCTCCTTGTATGAGCTGAAAGTTGAGGGACGGCCAGGTCTTGGTAGATTTGCAGTGGTCTGATACTCCTTCCATTTCAACATTATCACGTGCACAGTGCTCCTTGGGATGTTTAAAGCTTGGGAAATCTTTTTGTATCCAAATCCAGCTTTAAACTTCTTCACAACAGTATCTCGGACCTGCCTGGTGTGTTCCTTGTTCTTCATGAGGCTCTCCGCGCTTTTAACGGACCTCTGAGACCATCACAGTGCAGGTGCATTTATACGGAGACTTGATTACACACAGGTGGATTGTATTTATCATTAGTCATTTAGGTCAACATTGGATCATTCAGAGATCTTCACTGAACCTCTGGAGAGTTTGCTGCACTGAAAGGGGCTGAATAATTTTGCACACCCAATTTCAGTTTTTGCTTTGTTAAAAAAGTTTGAAATATCCAATAAATGTCGTTCCACTTCATGATTGTGTCCCACTTGATTCTTCACAAAAAAAGTTGTATTTTTATGTTTGAAGCCTGAAATGTGGCAAAAGGTCGCAAAGTTCAAAGGGGCCGAATACTTTCGCAAGGCACTGTGTGTGTATATATATAAAATATTTTTTTGGGGGGGGACGGTGAACTCAGGAGGATGGTTATTGTTTAACTATTTGTCCCCATTTTAAATTTGAGAGATCGTCTGTTAAAGGTTCTCATTTATACATCACAGCTTGATGTCTTTTTTCCTGACCTGCTGGGGTGCGTTTGTGGTCATCGCTTTTGTCGCCTCGCGGCACAGGCCTCAGGGCGCATAGGGGAATGTCGATTGGTTGACATTTGGGTGTGCGTGTCGGCTCTGTTGGTGACTATGAATGCACACAAGGTTTTTGTTGTTGAGACATGCTCAAGTTGTGGCTAAATAGTCCAGTCATTATTGTTGTAATCATTTTGTTACTTGACTAACAATATTTTTATGCTACAAGGAACAGTCAATGTACTTCTAATTCCATATAATTTAGAATTAACCTAATGAGAGCGATGCTATGCATAGTAGGTACATCTAGTTTAAAGACTAGCATCTAAGGATATGGGTTCTTTCACTCCCTCAGTTGGGGAGGGTGTTGGGTGGGTTTGTGGTAGGGTCAGGGTATTAGCTCACAAGATGTTTACTACTTTAAACTTTCATAATTTTATTTTGTACAAGTTGTATACACTCAATGCAATGTTTTTCCTTTTCCATATTTCTTATTTTCTTTAAAGATGTCTGCACCTAATAACTACACTTTTATGACACTTAACATTAGGGGTACTAAATGCCCAGTCAAGCGCAAACGCATTCTGTATTATCTAAAGCAGCATAAGGTTGATATAGCTCTTCTTCAGGAGACACACCTGACTGACTCTAAGCATGATAAACTAAAGAGAGTGGGTGGACCAAGTGTACTATTCATCTTTCACCTCTCGGGTAAGAGGGGTGGCCATACTCATTAATAAACATGGCCACTTTCAGATACAATCTCAGAATAAAGACAAAGGGGGAAGGTTTGTGATCATTCAAGGTTTCATTAATACTGAGCACATTAAATGTATTTGTGTATTGTGCTAACCATGATGATCCTACATTTTACCAAGACATCTTTTTGAAGAGACTGTGCCCATCAGAGATAATAATGGCAGGGGATTTTAACTTGGTACTGGACCTTCCAGTGATAGATCTTCCTCTGATAGTATCAACCTCACACAGGAAGCTAAAATGTTAAAAACAGAAATTAAACACTTTGAACTCGTAGACTTCTGGACATTTCACAACCAAAAGGTTAAAGAATACTCATTTTACTCCCCTGTCCATAACAGTTACTCTAGAAGAGACTTATTTCTTATTCCTGCAGCCAGGGGAAGTTTAACTACTGTGTGTAAGTACTTACCAAGATGTATATCAGATCATTCTGCCCTGCTGTCTTCAGTACCCGTCAGTAGAGCACAGCCACCCTCAAGAAGATGGAGGTTTGGAACATACTTACTAAATAGTCCCACATTTGTAACATTTCTGAACACTCATATAGACATATTTTTTAGCGCCAATAACAACTCTGCCGCCTCCCTAATTTTATGAGAAGCTGTCCTTGCATATCTGAGGGGGCAAATCATATCCTTTAGTTCAGATGCTTGTCAGATGTATAAGGCTCAAGTAGATTCGTTGGAGAATGAAATTACAGATCTGGAAAATGAACATAGTGTAACATTTGACTCCTCAACTCTACTCTAGCGATTGGAATATTACACCCTGACGACCCATGAAGTGGAAAATGCTCTCAGGACAACAAAACAAAACCACTATGAACATGGCGATGAAGTAAGAAAGTTGCTTCCTTGCCAGATAAGACGAGAGGATGCTAGTAGAATTATTAGCTCTATTAAGCTACCCATTAACACAGTTGTTCACAGTCCCGAGGAAATGTATCTAGTCTTCAGGGAGTTTTATGAAACATTGTACAAGTATGAAGGGGATGCCCCTGCCACAATGCATGAGTTTCTGAACAAACTCAATTTACAGACTTTAACTGATGAGGATAGAGAGCACTTGGAGAAAGAGATTACATCAGAGGAAATTAGGGAATCAATTTTCAACACTGCTGGGGGAAAATCGCCAGGGTTAGACGGACTCCCTATTGAATTCTATCGATCCTTTTTACCCAAACTAATTGAGCCTCTTTGCAGTATGTTTAATTATGCCATAGAGACTGAAAGACACGTGGAATCTGTGTGGGTAGCTGGACAGGTAGAATGACTGACGGTGAAGGTGAACAGGTGGTCATGTGTCAGGAATGGATGAGAAGGAGGCAGGAATTCCTTTAACCATAAAGTGGTATATTTACTGAGTAGTCTGTGCTGCATCACAAAGGAAACAGATAAAATGTATCCAATCAAATTCATAATCAAAGATCAAATCATATGATTCATTATTAACATAATTTAGGGAGTTTAACAGTCCAGTTCATTAAGAAGTCAATAATCATCCGTGAGTCATTTAGGCTCGTAACTATTTATCATATATCATGAAAGAATACAAACAGTGAATGGTTATTCAATCTACAATCCCCATTATCAAAGTCAATCAGTGAGCAAACAATGACGTTTCTCAATTCACTCTTTCAATTGTCTTCATGTGTACATATAATTAATTTAAATATGAACAATATCGATTGCATAATTGGTCTATGAGGATCCATAGGGCCGTGATCATTGACAATTCACATTACACAAAGTGTTTGAAGCGTGCGCTCCAAGCCGCGCTCCGCGGTAATAACGATAAACAATAACTGATGGCCCATCTCCGGATCGCAACAGATAGTTCAGATGAAAGGTTACAGAGTCGGTGGACTTACGTGGATTCATGGACGCACAGAACTTCTGGATCAGATGGAGTTGAGGAAGAGAAAGCAGCGAGATCAGGCGATGGCAATTTCCTCCTTTTATGGAGTTGAGATCTGTCGGACATTTCCACCTGACCTAATTAAAGCGCCCCTGGCCCAGCTGAGTAAATGGCAATGAATTAAAGGATTATTCCACCAACTCCATGGGCCTTTTTTACAGAGACAGAAAAGCTCCCAGACACTGATCACAGTTTTGTTAAAACCTGGGAAAGATCCTATGCTTTGTGGGTCGTATAGACCAATATCTATCTCTATTGAACACTTCATATAAGATTATTGCGAAACTCATTGCTCTAAGACTGGATAAGGTTCTACCGGACTTGGTTGATATGGACCAAACAGGCTTTGTAAGAAACCGCTCATCTCTTGATGATATCAGAAGATTATTTAATATTATGCATTATGTCGAAAATGACCGGAAAAAGCTTTGGACCGCATAGAATGGAACTATCTGTTTGAAGTTTTACAGAGGATGAATATTGGACCTAAGTATGTAGGTCTGATTAGATTACTGTACAAATGTATTATATTTGTAGCAAAACCAGATTCATTAAATTGGCAGTCATTGCAGCCAATAAATGCACAGCTATTATATGGAAGAGTGACACTCCGCCAAGCAAGCAGATGTGGCTAAAATAACTATCTTCCTATATTCCATCTGAAAGAATAACATACAGTCGAACATACAAAACGTAATAAACCCTTTGAATTTACTGATGTCTGGGGGGACTTTCAGTAGTTTCTAGAGACGTCACCTTAGTTGCCTCATTACTACTTTCTCCATTAATCTATTATTATTATTATTTTTGTTTGTGTTGAATCATTTATTTTCTAGCATGGAATGTGAAGGTCATTCTGTTTCTTTTTTGTTGTTAATCAGTGAAGCTAACACCGGTAGAGGGGAGGGAGGGGGGTGTTCCTGTGTTGGGGAGGGAAGGGTTTTGCACGATGTGCTCCCATGTAGCATGGTGTTTTGTTTAGGTGGAAGGAATAACGGGGCATTATCTGTATCATATTCTGATGATTGTTAAATTGTAAAAAAAAAAAACGAAATGGCAATAAATATATTGTACAAAAAAAAGTATGACAGTTGAGTACTTTTTCCACCACTGGTTATTTACATTTTAGTCATTGAGCATACGGTCACACTGGTCACCCGTGGGAATCACACCCACAACCCTGGCGACTAAACCACACTGCTTCATCAAATAGCAGAACCAAATGACCTGGTTTGAAGTTGAGATGACATGGTGCAAGTGATCAGTGCCGTTCGAGATTCTACTGTATTACAAAAGTAAAATTGAATTGTGTTTAGTCGACAAAGCAACCAAATATCAATATTTAAAGGATATATTTACTGCTTGGATAGTTCAATCTAAGACACTGGCTTAATTCCATTCTTTAACTTTAATTTTTGGTTGAGTTGAAGACGTGAAGCCAACATACAATTTATTAACTTGTTTTGTCGACAAATTAACAGGCAATTTATTGTATTTCAAAAGTGAAATTGAAATGTGTTTGGTCGACAACATCAATTTAGGCTTCAGGCATGCCACTTCCCCTATTGACGGTGCAAATACCGAATGGGACCAAAATATTGTGGGTTTAGCTTTGACTCAAAACGAATGCACGACAAGAAAACACACACAACTACTACTATTATAGTACAGAAGTCAAAATAACTGTAGCTATGTTCCTACTTGGACATAATCAAAAACATTGACACCACAGTGATTCTCATTCTAAGAGGATGCTCTAATAAATAAATAATTGCGATTGTCAGATGTATTTGAGTACTGGGAATTTATTTGCCGTGCATATATGCTCATAAGTTGAATATGAAACTAAAATCGTGAATGTTTTTCAAAGGTGTTTGTGTGGCGTCAGCTGCGAACGTTCCACACAGATGTTCAATGAGCGATCGAGTTATACTAAACTCACGAGGTCTACTCTCATTTTAATACATTCAAAACCACTACTGTAATGAAAAAAAGTCAAACTGAATATTTACTGTCAAAGTAATATTTTATTCAAATGTTGAAGTAGGCCTATTTTATTTATTTTTACATTTCATGGCCATTCAAGTGGTTTTGACAAACTTTTATTATGTTACTATGTCTACTATGGCTTCTATGTCATAATGTACATGATCTCATAATGAAGCATTCTTTTGTTAAAATAAGACATTCCATAGACAGGTCATTGACGCTCTTACTGAACTAAGGTAGTACCTATAATTTTATGAAATAATCTCAAATACACTACTTTTATCTTATGAGAACTTTATTTAATCAATAACTGTAAGAAAAACTGTTATGTTTTGTGATTTGTGACAAAAAAATGTATTTCTTTAAACGAGGTATTGTGGTCTTGTGTTTCTGTTTTCAATAATATATTGTTGAAACTGTATAGTCAAATCCTACGTGAGCAAATTATCTGGAAGTCCAAATTGAAGGTAGGCCTCAGTCTGTGAATCTTTCATTTTTATGAATTTGTGAACATTTTGGCAGGAATTCAAATGTCCTTTGAAAGTGGAAAAACACTAGTTTATAAAAACAACTTTGATCAAATTCTATTGTAATATATGTAATTTATTCTATATTCTTATTCCCAAACATGTTGTTTGCTCTTCCACTGTGACTCTCACAGCCATGAAAGACAGAGGGAAGTCCAGGACTAGGACACAAGAGACCAGTCAGAACAGTTCTGAGAACAGCCTGACAGACATCCTCAGTGTCCGGTGTGCCAGTGATATTGTCCTACAGCCAATGCCACCAGGGAGAAAGAATAGCCGATCCCACTTCCACAACATGGATGTGACGAAAGAGGAGGCGGACATGGGAAGGCTTCCAATGGCCATTCCACCCATCAGGCTCCCAATGCTCACTGTGACCTCTCTCAATGCCCAAAGGAACAAAAACACCCTCAAGGTGCCTCGCATGCCTCGTTTGCAGCTGGAGGGACAGATGGGTAGCAAGCGTCTGGGTCCGGTTAAAACCAAAACCGGAGGGAGCACATTTACCTCCAGCCACAAGAAGGAGCCAGAGGTTAAATCCAGCCGACCGCAGACACCCAGAAGCATCCCTAGGAGGCCCAATTTATGCTCCACTGCAGCCAAGGCAGTGGGTCCTTTATCTGGGACTCCATGCAGCCAGTCTGAGGTCAGGATCCAGGCCAATCTTCTCCAGAGGTCTAACATCCAGGACCAAAGGCCCCGCTCTCCTCCTGCTCAGGCCAGACTGTCTCTGTCCGACGGCAGCCTCTTGCAGCCGCCATGTTCTCCTGTGGATGTCCTCCAGCCGGAGGTCCAGGCCAGCAGAAGCCTGGCTCGACCCAAGACCGGAATAGCTAGGATAACAAGACATACTGATGGCAGCACTCTGAGGTTCCCTAACCAGACCTTAGAGCTTATAAACTCCATGGGCAGGAGGGAGAGCACCAATTCTTTCCCTGTGCTACCAACCATTGCAGTGTCAGCCTCACCTGCCCAGATGGCCATCCCATTGCCTACCCCAATGGTCAGCTATGTACCTGACCTTCTGGTGCCTACTCCATCTGCTTCTCCGGTTCCTTCCAGCCGAGTGCCTGCCCCACCTGCCTCCCCAGTGCCAGCCCGGCCTGCCAACACCAGATCACGGCGTGTGTCGAAGAGGATCCAGCTCTTACAGATCCGGTCTGCTATGCTGCTCCAGCAGCTACCAGAACAACTAGGTGACAAACAAAAAATATTACCCTCTGAGCCCCTGTCCTTCAGTAGCACTGAGAGGTTGTTCCTCTGTAGTCCACCTTTAGTCTGCGGAGATGATGGCTGTCACCCCCTGCCCAGACCTACGCCCAGCCACACAGGTCGCACCGACCACTCCCCTTTACTGACCAGTAGGAGAGCTGCGCAGGCAGGTGAGAAGTGTCCCTTTAAAATCCTCTTGACCCCTTTGGTCCCACTGGCAGAACAGCCTCCTATGAAGCGGGGGCACATGCCCGCCTCCCGTGCCAAGGCCGAGCGGGAATGGGAGAATAGCCAACGAGGGTGCAGGAAGAGAGTGAAGCCCATTCACTGGGACGTTAACTTTAAGTCTGGGCCTTTCTTCCCAGTGTGTGTCTCTCCATCACTGCCCTCGATCTTGGAGGTGGATGAAGAGTATCTTTCTGAAGAGATGGAGCAAAGCCAGTTGTAAGGGGTCGCACACACACACACACTTTATTTAAATTGTGAAGTTAGTTAAGAACAATTTCTTATTTACAATGATGGCCTACCCCGGTCAAACCCTAACCTGGACAACACTGGGCCAATTGTGAGCCGTCCTATGGGACCAGTGCCTTATACCTCTGCGCCAATCGGGAGCCCTATTGAGACCTCATGGCCTCCCATGGACCAGAGAGGATCATCCCAGCATCATCCCAGCGTCTGCCCTGCCTGCCATCATAGTACCTCCACTGCCCTTTCAACTCCAAACCACAAAGCGCAGGTGACAGAAATGATCCAGCGCCCACCGATCCAGGCTGTTGTGCATGAGCAGCAGCAGCTACTGTCGGAAGTACTGTTGGAACAGACTTTTCCTATGAGACCCAACAGGAGCCACAAGCTGTCAAAGTACTTTCATCCCTGGGGTGTGGAGCTTCTCGAACAGTGTTCTCTTCCTGAAGATGGACTGCTTCAACCCCTTAGGAGTATCCAGAGTATCTAGTACGCTGGTGTGATGATAGAATATGTCCCTCAGTATCAACTAGAGATAAATATTAATCCACTTGTTATTCGAGTTAGGCAAATGTTAATTTAGCATCACCATGTTCCAAAGAATTCTGTTTCTATAAAGTTTTATTGCAGTTGAAAATTATCTGTTGTGTGTTGTTGGTTTCTTTTGAGCTATGAAGTATACCCTTTCAGTAGAATGTTTATTTCTTCATTGGATTTGTTGATTTGTTGACCAAGGAGAAGAGGTAAGTTCTGAGCGGACTAATATAAGTGAAATTCCGATTCAAATTTGTATTAATCCGAAGGTGGCACATCTGACTCACACCTTAGTGTCATAATTCTTCAGGCTTTCAATGTGTAGCAACACTGACACATTCTAATGTGGAACTATTTGTACTACAGCATTGGAAATGATGATCTATCCAAACACAGTGTTTATGAAATGCGAGAATGCTGAACAACATTTTCTGACCAATAGGCTTGTTTGTCGTAATATTTGGCCAAAGTTCTCTTCGCTTGAGTGAAGAGGCCCTGTCTCAACTTGCACATAACCCACTTTTGCAAGAAAGACCTTATAGTGCCACATAAGACAACGTGTATATAAATTACTCCTTTTATGCAAATAAAATGCACCCCTTCATCTAGAATAGATGTAGTGTTGCCTTACGTTTGTGAAATTTGAATGACTTTTGCTTAGCCTTCAAACTGTGCTTCGTTTAAAATACCGTTGTTTGGACTGCGAGGCAGTGACTGTATCGTTCTTCTTTTGATCTGAAGTCTGACACTGTACGACACGTCGTGTCTCATCCTTCGTCTTTTGAATAAAGCTTTCTCAGCATGATTTTATTCTGACATTATCCATGTTTTCCTTTTCAACCCTAACAAACAAATGTTGATCCCCATGTAACGACACATGATATTCCACAGGGGGGCACTAAAGGTCTGTAACGAAAGGAGGTTGAACACTTTGGACCTTGAACACCATCTGAACTTACACACAGCCTCAACTATTTAAAATGACAGAAAATGTCATATCTGCTCTCACACAGTACATTAATAGATGATGATCCCTTGGGTTTTTCACAGTCCATCATAATAAATACTTTTTGGCAACTTATGTGTTGTTGTCTAAGGTTCATTCCGAAACGCATTGTCTCCACCAAAGCCCAAAGCATACTAGCATTATAAAGATATCACTCAAGTTTAAGAGGTGTTACCACATTTTTGTAGAGATTTATATGGGGGACAGTGCAAAGACTCACATTGCACTGTAAGATCAGTCATGCATCGTACCCAGTCTCTCTACAGAAACATGCATGAGAAGCTATGACTCAGCAGAGAAGTATGTCTTTATCAATTGTTCAAGAACTGGTTCAAGAAAGAAGAGCGAGAGATAGAGAGCAAAGCATAGAAGGATGTTGGGTTACATATGAACACTTTCCATCATACTCTCAGGAAGGTTAGGTTAGTTAGGCTACATGTGATCATGCGTCACCATAACTGAAACATGGCCTTCTTTCTTTCACTGTTTCACATCATGGTGCAAGTATTTGCATAAATTTGGAAACATTTGCATACATTTCAATTTCTCTGGCCGGCAGTGAAGGGGTTAATCAGCTGTGTGCTCTCAGTTTACACTCACCAGAATCTATCACAGAGAGTGTTGACAACCAGAGGTGTTTCCAGAGGCCAACAACACAGAGCAGGTTAAAGAAGCTTCAAACCTAACCACACACACACACACGCACACACACACACACACACACACTGTCTGCTAATGAATATTTAGATGCATTTGCAGGCACATACTGTATGAAAGAGAAAGAGCAATGTCTGAATGCCGAGGTGAGAACGCAGCCCGGGGCATTCCATTGTTCTCTACCAGCATTTAAGAGTTAAGTACTGTTCAAGGTATGAGCATGTGCACTGGCATTTAGCAGGGTCAGTATAATTACAAAAAACACTCATTTACACTGACAGAGTTCATACACTAATTGTGTGCAGCGCTGTAAGCATGTGTCTTATTTAATCTTATTTAATGATGCTACTACATGTTAAAGAGCATGAGTGTCTTATTTAATCTTATTCAATGATATTACTACATATTAAAGAGCATGAGTGTAATATTTCATCTTATTCAATGATATTACTACATGTTAAAGAGCATGAGTGTAATATTTCATCTTATTCAATGATATTACTACATGTTAAAGAGCATGAGTGTAATATTTCATCTTATTCAATGATATTACAACATGTTAAAGAGCATTAGTGTCTTATTTAATCTTACTCAATGATATTACTACATGTTAAAGAGCAATAGTGTCTTATTTCATCTTATTCAATGATATTACTTCATGTTAAAGAGCATGAGTGTCTCAATTAATCTTATTCAATGATATTACTACATGGAAAGAGCATGAGAGTGTGAAGACCAATACCAGGTTGCATGTGCTACTACATCTAAATGTAGCTTTTTTCATCACTAGGCGAGCAATTATTACATCATAGAGCCTGGCCTCTGTACCAACACTCCATATGGAAGTGCATGAAGTATGGAGGTACACTTCCTCTGAAGCTGAATTGCTGTGAGTGATAAGGGAGCTGGTTGTCTCATCTTTTATTCCTTCCTAAATGCAGGCCTCGTTGGCACAATGCTGGCACGCTGGAGCTGATTTGTCAAGTGAGCTCAAGACCGCAGAGCTCACTCCCACGCTCAGCCTAAATAAATCCATGCAAATCCCATGTTCCTATGTGTGTTTCTATGCGTCACTGTCAAAACGTGTGATTTCTTCTCGTACGAGTAAAGAACTGGATTGCCGTATTACCAGTGTACTGAATATGTTGCAAAATGTCACAGTCCTTCATATAATACAATTCCAATGCCATAATTAGTCAAGAAATAATCTGGAGAGCGGCTGTGGTTGTGTGTGGCTCTGAGTGGGACTGAGAGATGAGGAAGTGGTGGTTTTGGGACTGGGACAGGATAGGATAGGACTGGCACACACACAAGTTTCTGTGGGATGGGCAGATACAGCAGCAATGCTTTCCGAGGCGGAGTCAGGTTTCCTCCAATTGTTTCCAATGCGAATAAAGGATCGGCCGGGGAGACGCAGCTCAGCCTTTCAATAGATAAATCAATGGAAGTGGTCTGCTGAGAGCACCACACACTCACTCCACTCGTCTGATTCTGTAGCTTCAGGAGACAACACCGAACAAATAAACAACGCACCAAGACAATATATCTACCACCTTCTCAGCTTTGTTACACTTTAGGGTAAGTAGCAGGCCTGTGTCTCACACTTTGTTTTTTGTTTTTTTTTGGGGGGGGGTTGCACGTTTTCATTGGAGACAAACGACATTTGTTTTACTTCCCTCTAACTGCGTTTGTAATCTGACTTGTTCCTGACACTTTCCATTTCCTGTCACTGGACCAGTGGTTGTGATCATTGCACCGCACAAGTAGCTCCAGTCATTTCTCACCCTGGTGTGTCTGCCTACTACTATTGGGATTACATTATGTTTGTTGTTTCTGTAAATGCTTCGGGGCACATGTGACTGTTGACACCCAGCATATAGTAAGGGTAAAGGAGGCCACTCACTGCAAAACGGATTCAGTACTCTATGCCTGGTATCCTATGTCAAGGTCAATCAAAGCATGGGATTGGGAATGTGTGCATTTTACTACAACATTGTGTCCTTCACTGTGTTTCATTCAGTGTGACACAATGTTTCAGGGACAGAGTGTTCCATAAATTACCATAAGCTCTAGTGCGCACCGCACGTTCTATTCTATCAGGTACTTGTATTCTTTGTCCTGTTATGGATGATGGAAACCTGGTAAAGCTCAGTTGTCTGTTCGCCACAGTGCAGGGTGTGGTTGCTATGCTCCTGGCAGGCTGCAATGGCTCAGTTCCAGGCCTAGCTTTAAGTAGAGCCAGCTGGTGCAGACAAGCATATTTTTTAAAAACCTTTGCTGTTTAGCAGAGCGTCTTGCTTGCCTCCCTCAAAGACATGGCTAGAAAATCAAAGGCAAAGGGGTTGCCTCCTGCCAGTAATGATCTATTCAAGCAAGAATGAAGTACTCTGCTCTCCTGTTTTCCTTACAACTGTTACAGTGTATGGTGGGTGGGTGGGGGGGGATCAGGAGGACATTAGGTTCCCCCGTCACCCTATCTCTCAGTGAGTGTTGAGTCACTGCCTCGCTGAGAGCCCGTTGTGACATACACGACTTGGATTAGCGGGTCGGGTCGCCATGACGCTCCCAGCCTCCTAAAATAGAGAGGGAAAGGATACTCAAGACACAGAAACAACCAGCTGCTGCCTCATACAGAGACCAGGGCTGATAAACAACTGATCGAATCCTGAGAAAGACACACAGAAAGAGATAAAGCAACCGTATCACACCGAAGAGACAGAGAGGCTGTCAAAACAGAGACAGAGAGAGACACCACAGGGAGTCCCTCCTGCCTCACAGTAGTGATCAACAGAGTGATACAAAGAGATTCACAAGAGAGACAGAGAGAGTCACCACAGGGAGCCCTTCCTGCATCACAGTAGTGATCAACAGAGTGATACAAAAAGATTCACAAGAGAGACTGAGAGAGTCCCCACAGGGAGCCCTTCCTGCGTCACAGTAGTGATCAACAGAGTGATACAAAGAGATTCACAAGAGAGACAGAGAGTCACCACAGGGAGACACTCCTGCGTCACAGTAGTCATCAACAGAGTGATACAAAGAGATTCACAAGAGAGACTGAGAGAGTCACCACAGGGAGCCCCTCCTGCGTCACAGTAGTGATCAACAGAGTGATACAAAGAGATTCACAAGAGAGACAGAGAGTCACCACAGGGAGTCCCTCCTGTGTCACAACAGTGATCAACAGTGTGATAAAGAGATTCACAAGAGAGACAGAGAGAGTCACTACTGGGGAATACAGACTCATCACTCAGAGCCAGAGAGCCAGGCATGGCCCGGATCACTGCAGAAGGTAAGAGTGAGAGAAAAAGCTAGCTACTGACCATCCCGTTGTGTTGTGATGATGACAATGGGCGTGGTGTGAATGGCAGGGGTCATTGAATTTCTATGGCTTGGGGCACTCTGAGGGTCAGGATCTACTGGATAGAGCACTTCCTGTGTGTAAGAAAATACTGTGAGGAAGCACAGCAAGTTGACAATAGACAAATGCTGAAAAAGCATTTTCAGAGGAAATGACAATAAGTTAATAAGTCGCCAGTTTGATGATGTCATGTGTTTGGATTGTGTGTGATGGTGTATAGAGGCACTGACCTTCCACACGGACACAAAGTCAACAACTAAATCCCTCAGTAAATGACTCAGTTTATTGTCCCCATATACACTGTTGTTGACTGTGTTGTATGTATATGCGTCAGGCTGCCATAGACAGCGTATGGGTCGGATGGGGTTGGGTGATCACCGACGCCGCTGAGTTTGACTCTAAGGAGGAGGTCAGAAACTTAGCAGTGTGGTGCAGGTCATTCAGACCACATTGACTTCTTTTCACATTTTGTTACGTTACAGCTTATTCTAATATATATATATATTTTAAATCCCCTCATCAATCTACACACAATACCCCATAATGACAATGCAAAAACAGGTTTATAGAATTTTTTGTAAATGTATAAACAAAAAAACAACAGAAATAGCTTATTTAGAAAAGCATTCAGATCCTTTGCTATGAGATTCAAAATTGAGCTCAGGTGCATCCTGTTTCCATTGATCATCCTTGAGATGTTTCTACAAGAACACAGTGCGCTTCATCATTCCTAAATGGAAGAATTTTGGAACCACCAAGACTCGGCCGCCTAGCCAAACTCAGCCAAGCTGAGCAATCAGGGAAGAAGGGCCTTGGTCAGGGAGGTGACCAAGAACCAGATGGTCACTCTGACAGAGCTCCAGGGTTCCTCTGTGGAGATGGGAGAACACATCTCTGTAGCACCCCACCAATCAGGCCTTTATGGTAGAGTGGCCAGACGGAAGCTACTACTTAGTAAAAGACACAAGACAGACAGCTTGGAGTTTGCCAAAAGGCACCTAAAGGAAACAAGAATCTCTGATCTGATGAAACCAAGTTTGAACTCTTTGGCCTGAATGCCAAAAGTCACATCTGGAGGAAACCTAGCACCATCCCTACTGTGAAGCACGGTGGTGGCAGCATCATGCTGTGGGGATTTGTTTCAGCGGCAGGGACTGGGAGACTAGTCAGGAACGAGGGAAAGATGAACGGAGCAAAGTACAGAGAGATCCTTTACGAAAACCTGCTCCAGAGTGCTCAAGACCTCAGAATGGGGCAAAGGTTCACCTTCCAACCGGACAATGACCCTAAGCACACAGCCAAGATAACGCAGGAGTGGCTTCGGGACAAGTCTCTGAATGTCCATGAGTGGCCCAGCCAGAGCCCGGACTTGATCCCGATCAAACATCTCCGGAGAGACCTGAAAATAGCTATGCAGCGATGCTCCCCATCCTACCTGATAGAGCTTGAGAGGATATGCAGAGAAGAATGTGAGAAACTCCCCAAATACAGGTGTGCCAAGCTTGTAGTCATACCCAAGAAGACTCGAGACTGTAATCACTGCCAAAGGTGCTTCAACAAAGTACTGAGTAAAGGGTCTGAATACTTATGTAAATGTGAGTTTTCAGTTTTTTTTATTTGTAATAAATGTGCAAACATTTCTAGAAACCTGTTTTTGCTTTGTCATTATGGTGTATTGTGTGTAGATTGATGAGGGGAAAAACAATTGAATACATTGTATAATAAGGCTGTAATGTAAGAAAATGTGGAATAAGTCAATGGGTCTGAATACTTTCCAAATGCACCGTATCCACCTCAAGTATCTCTGCACATTGATCTGGTACTTGTACTCAGCATCGTTGGGAAAGGTTCGTAAACAAGTATTTCACTGTAAAGTCTACACACGTTGTATTCAGTGCATGAGGTAAATAACATTTCATTTGATGAGCCCAGCTGTTGGAACAGTACGCATGTGTTGGGAAGACTCGTCGGAAATGCGGCCTTCCTGGAGACGCTGGACGAGGAACAGCCTGGAAATGTTCCAACAAGTGGGGAAATGTTCCAAAGCATTGTAGGCCTATTTTAGGGCACTGGAGTTGTTGAAAGATCTTAGATGGCTTGAGTTCCATGTCAACATTTGGTGAAAGAGAGTCAACAGTGAAGCACTCATTTGATAGAGTGGCTTGTTGCTCTACACTGTATCCGTAACGTCTGACTGGTGAACTGGCCAACTGACCCACTCAGTCACAGATGCTAATAGTGGCACTTGTATTCATAGTCACACGTGGAGACATGGTCAATAAAATAAGAACACAGCAAACATCATAGACTGGATAGTTGGATAGCAACCAAAGGTCTGTGTCCCTCCAAAATGGCGGAGCTACGTGAATCAGCAGAATCAATTGGTTGCAAATGGAAGCCCGGTAATTGTAAGGCTTGAGGGCTACACAAATAAACATTGCAGAAAGGTCCTGGGAACCAAGAGTAATATAGTCTGCAAATAACTGAATACTAAAACAACAAAGACTCTGGGTGGTCTTAGCCTTTTACAGTAGAAATGGACCTCAAGATTGTTAACCCCTCCTTATCTCTGTCCGCTTGGTCTGACTGGGAATATTCTGTCTCATTTCATGTGAATAGAGTTGGTTTTGTGCTACAACACAGGAACAGACAATGGAACTGAAAGACGTGAACGAAACCATGTTTGTTGCATAACAGTGGTTTTGTGAAACTGCCAGGCAGAAACAAACACCGCAGTAACCAGATCTACCCTGAACCAAGCCTATGGGCAATTCTGTAGAACAAGAAAGGAGTCGCCTAATATGGTCACTCATTTTAAAAACTCATTATTATTTTTTTTTGCATCCTGTGCAGCAACAATATTGACATGATCAGCCATGAGCTCATACTATCCCATGAACGGATATTTGATTGATATGCGTACTCAACACATTATCAAGGCCATTTTGTCTGCATCACAGTCGAAAATGCTTTACCAACAAAATGCACAGAGTCACTGAGACCGACAATTGGAGACAGAGAGGCTGGGTGGGGGAACGGTTTTCCTTTTCATGCTCAGTGACTGAGCTCTGATCCAGGAGGTCAACAGTGATGCCGTCTCTGTAACGTGCCCTTTTTGGTGAACAGTTTTGTTTACTGTAACATGATTACGACTCCGACAGCAAATGAAGGCACATAGAGGACAAGGACACTCAAGGACATGTGTACTGCAGTGATTTAAGCCGAGGTGTTGCAAACACGTGTTCCCATTACACCGGGTTCTCAGATTCAGCATGTTGTGCTTGTATTTACTGTCTCTGCCAAGAGCTTTTATTTTCCCTAACAGCAGTATTTCGTCAGAGATAATATAATAATCATACCAACAGTTTTCATTTACAAGTCATTTACAGATCCAGTCAAAAGTTTGAAAACCTACTCATTCAAGGGTTTTTCTTTATTTTTTACTTTTATAAAATAATAGTGAAGACATCAAAACTATGAAAGAACACAAACGGAATCATGTGGTAAGCAAAATAAAGTATTAAACAAATCAAAATAGATGTTATATTCTTCAAAGTAGCCACCCTTTGCCTTGATGACAGCTTTGCACACTCTTGGCGTTCTCTCAGCCAGCTTCACCTGGAATGCATTTCCAACAGTCTTGAAGGAGTTCCCACATATGCTGAGCTGTTGTTGGCTGCTTTTCCTTCACTCTTCGGTCCAACTCATCCCAAACCATCTCAATTGGGTTGAGATGGAGACCAGGTCATCTTATGCAGCACGCCATCACTCTCCTTGGTCAAATAGCCCTTACACAACCTGGAGGTGTGTAGGGTCATTGTCCTGTTGAAAAACAAACGGTAGTCCCACTAAGCACAAACCAGATGGGATGGAGTGTCACTGCAGAATGCTGTGGTAGCCATGCTGGTTCAGTGTGCCTTGAATTCTAAATAAATCACTGACAGTGTCACCAGCAAAGCCCCCCCACATCATCACACCTCCTCCATCCTTCAAGGTCAGAACCACACATGTGGAGATCATCCGTTCACATACTCTGCGTCTCACAAAAACATACCGCTTGGAACAAAACATCTCAAATTTGGACTCATCAGACCAAAGGACATATTTAAACCGGTCTAATGTCAATTTCTTTAATTTCTTGTCCTTTAGTAGTTGTTTCTTTGCAGCAATTCGACCATGAAGGCCTGATTCACGCAATCCCCTCTGAACAGTTGATGTTGAGACGTGTCCGTTACTTGAACTCTGTAAAGCATTTATTTGGGCTGCAATTTCTGAGGTGCAGTTAACTCTAATGAACTTATAACTCTGGGTCTTCCTTTCCTGTGGCGGTCCTCATCATAATAGCGCTTGCTGATTTCAACTGCAGTTGAAGATACTTTCAAAGCTCTTGACATTTTCAGGATTGCCTGACCGTCACGTTTTAAAGTAGTGATGGACTTTCGTTTCTCTTTGAATATTTGAGCTGTTCTTCCCATAATATGGACTTGGTCTTTTACCAAATAAGGTTATCTTTTGTATACCACCCCTACCTTGTCACAATACAACTGATTGACTCAAATGCATTAAGAAGGAAATAAATTCCACCTATTAACAAGGCACACCTGTTCATTGAAATGCATTCTAGGTGACTACCTCATGAATCTGGTTGAGATAATACCAAAGATTGTGCAAAGCTGTCATCAAGGCAAAGTGTGGCTACTTTGAAGAATCTGTTTAACACTTTTTTGGATACTACATGATTCCATAAGTGTTATTTCATAGTTTTGATGTCTTCACTATTATTCTACAATGTAGAAAATAGTAAAAAAAAATAAAGAAACAACTCTGGAATGAGTAGGTGTGTCCAAACTTTTGACTGGTACTGTATAAATCATTTTATAACTCAAATCCTAAGGACAATTACACCATGTGTTTTAAACCTGTGTTCCTCTGTTTCAGTAGAGATGCCGCGTCAGTTCCCCAAGATCTCGCTGAGCGAGGTGGATGAGTCGGTGCGTCTGCTGGCAGAGAAGGTGTACGCCTCGGTGCTGAAGGAGGAGGACACCAAGGATGCCCTGTCCATGTACACCGTGCCTGAGGACTGCCCCATCGGCCTGCACCAGGACCGGGAGATGGAGATGCTCAAGGAGATCGCCGAGCAGTACTCTGAGGAAAGCACCAAGAGGTCAGAGGGCACATATAAACTAATGGGTCTAATAGGTCAGGGACTTTGGGAGTCAATTTCAAAGTATTTCGGTTCATGTCAAGTCACTGAAATGAACTGAACTTCAAATGTAGACACTTTCAGTGAGGATTATTTTCCCAAAGTGACTTGAACGACATTGATTTAAAATGGAGACTAGGGTCCGGAATGTCCACTTATCACCTTGTATGATGTTGATCTCTCCAGGAAGAAGAGTTTTAAGATGAAGCGTTCCCAGTTGGTATCTCAGCAGTTCCCCACTTCCCTCAACATCAATCCAGAGTGGGCTATGTCTGTAGTCACTCCTTTGCTCTTCCCTGGCGCACCTGTCTGCCCCAGTATCCCAGAGAACTCCCCAGAGTTCCAGAGGGTCACCATCAGCGGAGATTATTGTGCAGGGGTAAGCGTCATCATAACATAATATATTTATATAATCTCATTGAATCACATCACAAATCATGCCATATCCTTCATGCAATGACCCCCCAAAAATTATACCAAGGCAAGAGCTAGCTTGGAAACAATACTTCTAGGTGTTGCCATTTCTAATGACAGTGTATTGCCTATAATGGCCTGTCAACACGCATTCTTCCCAGATAACAGTGGAGGACTATGAACAGGCAGCCAAGACACTGATGAAGGCCCTGTTCATCAGGGAGAAGTACTCCAGGCTGGCCTACCACCGTTTCCCCAGAACCACCGCCCAGTTCCTTCGCAGTGCTGAGAACCAGAAGTGGAACGTGGAGGATGAGATCTTGCCAGGTAGAGAATCACATGTACACATCCAGCATCAACCACATACAGTACCAGCTTTGGGGCTAAGAGTCTTAGAAACAGCTTTTCCTTGATTATTTCTGAGCTCAAGCTTTAGAAAAGTAACTCCACTTCGAGACACTCGTTCTCAGCCTCTTCTTCTGTCATTTCCTTTCACCTATCATCTCTCTCCTCTCTTCCCTCTGGTCACTTATTTGATCCTGTCCTCTGCAGATATGTGCCCCTGCCCTCGTGAGGGGGAGGACCCGTACACTACGGAGGGCATCCCTGACGACCTGAACTACTCTCTACAGATGAAGGACGGCATAGTGTACGTGTACGACGATGCAGAGGCCCTGAAGCAGCAGCAGCCCCACAGCCTGCCCTACCCTGACTTGGAAACCTTCGCCATTGACCTGAGTCATGTCCTCGCCATGATCGTAGACGGGCCCACGTGAGCACCCCACCACCTCACACTGTTGCCCAATTCCCAATGACCCCCTCTATTACGGTGTTTCTCATATCATCTCATTGTCATTCCAGGAAAACCTACTGCTACAGACGACTGAACTTCGTGGCCTCCAAGTTCTATCTGCACGAGATGCTGAATGAGATGGCTGAGCTGAAGGAGCTGAAAGGTGTGCCTCACAGAGACTTCTATAACGTCCGGAAGGTTGGTGACGCATATAGTTTAAGATGGAATGCAAATACAAGAGTTGAAACTCCCATGATTACATGGTCATAAATGACATCTCACTGACTCAAGCTGAGCTTTAGAACAAGCTGACAAAATATGTCGGCTTATGCCTCCTCGCGAATACAGGTAGACACTCACATCCATGCAGCCGCTTGCATGAACCAGAAGCACCTGCTGAAGTTCATCCAGACCACCTACAAGACCGAGGCAGACCGCGTGGTGCTGGAGAAGGGAGGGCAGATGATCACCTTGAAACAGGTGTTTGACACCCTGGCCATGGACCCCTATGACCTCACTGTGGACTCCCTGGACGTACATGCTGTAAGAATGTTCCAGAAACTCTTAGACACTCCAATGCTTGAAATAATATTGTTGGAAAGTATTTAGGTTATTACAGTTTGCATCAAGATTTTTAACACATTTAATAACCTATTCTGCATGACAATTAAACTGCTCATAAGCAGTTCATAACATCATTATAATGCATATATGAATACTCAGAAGTATGTCTTTAAACAATTCCAGTTCTGCTGTAGGTTCCATGTAACTTGCCAATAGTGTGTTTGAGGATCACAATGATAGTGGTGCTAAACTGCTGTTGTTGACAAAAAAAAACATGTCATAAATGATAAACGTGTACTCTCTTAGGGAAGGCAAACATTTCACCGCTTTGACAAGTTCAACTCCAAGTACAACCCTGTAGGAGCAAGCGAACTCCGAGAGATTTACCTGAAAACAGACAACTACATCAGAGGGGAATACTTTGCACGCATCATCAAGGTATAGCGTCAACTTAAGATCAAGATCACAATTCCACTATCATGGGAACCTCTAACATACTGCAATTGCTTTCCTCTTCCTCTATAACAGGAAGTGGCTCATGAGCTGGAGGAGAGTAAGTACCAGCACGCAGAGCCCCGTATGTCCATCTACGGCCGCTCCCCTGATGAGTGGGAGAGCCTGGCCTCATGGTTCATTCAGCACAAGGTTCACTCCCCCAACATGCGCTGGATCATCCAAGTGCCCAGGATCTAGTAAGTGCCACAGGGAGAAGGGAAGATAAGGGAATATTGCTGATCTCCAGGTTAGTGGTACTACAATGCTTCAACCACAATGGTCTTTGTAAAACTGCACTAGTTGTAAGTGTTCCATGGCAATGAAGATTAAAAAAATTAAAAAGTAAAATAAAAGAAACTCACAAAAAAAGAAACGCCCTCTCACTGTCAACTGCGTTATTTTCAGCAAACTTAACATGTGTAGATATGTGTATGAACATAAGATTCAACAACTGAGACATAAACTGAAAAAGTCACAGACTAACAGAAATTGAATAATGTGTCCCTGAACAAAGGGGGGTCAAAATCAAAAGTAACAGTCATTATCTGGTGTGGCTACCAGCTGCATTAAGTACTGCAGTGCATCTCCTCCTCATGGACTGCACCAGATTTGCCATTTCTTGCTGTGAAATGTTACCCCACTCTTCCACCAAGGCACCTGCAAGTTCCCAGAAATTTCTGGGGGGAATGGCCCTAGCCCTCACCCTCTGATCCAACAGGTCCCAGATGTCTTCGCTGGCCTTGGCAGAACACTGACATTCCTGTCTTGCAGAAGATCAGGCACAGAATGGCTGTGCGTGATTTCCTGCAAGACAGGAATGTCAGTGTTCATGCTGGAGAGTCATGTCAGGATGAGCCTGCAGGAAGAGAACCACATAAGGGAGGAGGATGTCTTCCCTGTAATGCACAGCTTTGAGATTGCCTGCAATGACAACAAGCTCAATCTGATGATGCTGTGACACACCGCCCCAGACCATGACGAAACCCTCCACTTCCAAATCGATCCCGCTCCAGAGTACAGGCCTCGGTGTAATGCTCATTCCTTCAACGATAAACGCGTATCTGACCATCACCCCTGGTGAAACAAAACTGTGACTCGTCAGTGAAGAAGTGAACAAGCCTAAAAGCCCTCAGTCCAGCCTCTCTCAGCCTATTGCGGACAGTCTGAGCACTGATGGAGGGATTGTGCTTTCCTGGTGTAACTCGGGCAGTTGTTGTTGCCATCCTGTAACTGTCCCGCAGGTGTGATGTTCGGATGTACCAATCCTGTGCAGATGTTGTTACACATGGTCTGCCACTGCGAGGATGATCAGCTGTCCTTCCTGTCTCCCTGTAGCGCTGTCTTAGGCGTCTCACAGTACGGACATTGCAATTTATTGCCCTGGCCACATCTGCGGTCCTCATGCCTCCTTGCAGCATGCCTAAGGCATGTTCACACAAATGAGCAGGGACCCTTGGCATCTTTCTTTTGGTGTTTTTTAGAGTCGGTGGAAAGGCCTCTTTAGTGTCCTAAGTTTTCATAACTGTGACCTGAATTGCCTACCGTCTGTAAGCTGTTAGTGTCTTAACGACCGTTCCACATATGCATGTTCATTAATTGTCGATGGTTCATTGAACAAGCACGGGAAACAGTGTTTAAACCCTTTACTATGAATATACAGTGCCTTGCGAAAGTATTCGGCCCCCTTGAACTTTGCGACCTTTTGCCACATTTCAGGCTTCAAACATAAAGATCTAAAACTGTATTTTTTTGTGAAGAATCAACAACAAGTGGGACACAATCATGAAGTGGAACGACATTTATTGGATATTTCAAACTTTTTTAACAAATCAAAAACTGAAAAATTGGGCGTGCAAAATTATTCAGCCCCCTTAAGTTAATACTTTGTAGCGCCACCTTTTGCTGCGATTACAGCTGTAAGTCGCTTGGGGTATGTCTCTATCAGTTTTGCACATCGAGAGACTGAATTCTTTTCCCATTCCTCCTTGCAAAACAGCTCGAGCTCAGTGAGGTTGGATGGAGAGCATTTGTGAACTGCAGTTTTCAGTTCTTTCCACAGATTCTCGATTGGATTCAGGTCTGGACTTTGACTTGGCCATTCTAACACCTGGATATGTTTATTTTTGAACCATTCCATTGTAGATTTTGCTTTATGTTTTGGATCATTGTCTTGTTGGAAGACAAATCTCCGTCCCAGTCTCAGGTCTTTTGCAGACTCCATCAGGTTTTCTTCCAGAATGGTCCTGTATTTGGCTCCATCCATCTTCCCATCAATTTTAACCATCTTCCCTGTCCCTGCTGAAGAAAAGCAGGCCCAAACCATGATGCTGCCACCACCATGTTTGACAGTGGGGATGGTATGTTCAGGGTGATGAGCTGTGTTGCTTTTACGTTTTGCATTGTTGCCAAAAAGTTCAATTTTGGTTTCATCTGACCAGAGCACCTTCTTCCACATGTTTGGTGTGTCTCCCAGGTGGCTTGTGGCAAACGTTAAATGACACTTTTTATGGATATCTTTAAGAAATGGCTTTCTTCTTGCCACTCTTCCATAAAGGCCAGATTTGTGCAATATACGACTGATTGTTGTCCTATGGACAGAGTCTCCCACCTCAGCTGTAGATCTCTGCAGTTCATCCAGAGTGATCATGGGCCTCTTGGCTGCATCTCTGATCAGTCTTCTCCTTGTATGAGCTGAAAGTTTAGAGGGACGGCCAGGTCTTGGTAGATTTGCAGTGGTCTGATACTCCTTCCATTTCAATATTATCGCTTGCACAGTGCTCCTTGGGATGTTTAAAGCTTGGGAAATCTTTTTGTGTCCAAATCCGGCTTTAAACTTCTTCACAACAGTATCTCGGACCTGCCTGGTGTGTTCCTTGTTCTTCATGATGCTCTCTGTGCTTTTAATGGACCTCTGAGACTATCACAGTGCAGGTGCATTTACAAGGAGACTTGATTACACACAGGTGGATTGTATTTATCATCATTAGTCATTTACGTCAACATTGGATCATTCAGAGATCCTCATTGAACTTCTGGAGAGAGTTTGCTGCACTGAAAGTAAAGGGGCTGAATAATTTTGCACGCCCATTTTTTCAGTTTTTGATTTGTTAAAAAAGTTTGAAATATCCAATAAATGTCGTTCCACTTCATGATTGTGTCACACTTGTTGTTGATTCTTCACAAAAAAATACAGTTTTATATCTTTTTGTTTGAAGCCTGAAATGTGGCAAAAGGTCGCAAATTTCAAGGGGGCTGAATACTTTCGCAAGGCACTGTATGTGAATTTATTTGGGTTTTTACTAATTATCTTTGAAGGACAGGGTCCTGAAAAAGGGATGTTTATTTTTTCGCTGAGTTTAGGACGTTACATTGTCAACCAAGGTTATGGTCCCTTTTACTGGTTGTTATTTAACTTCGAAGCAATTGATTCCCAGAGCCTAAAAGGGTTATTTGGCTGTCCCCATAGGAGAACCCTTTGAAGAACCATTTTTGGTTCCAGGTAGAACCCATTTGGTTCCAGGTAGAACCTTTTTGGGTTCCTTGTAAAACCCTTTCCACAGAGGGTTCTAAATCGAACTCAAAAGGGTTCTACCTGGAACCAAAAAGGGTGCTCTTATGGGGACAGCCCAAAAAACATTTTGGAACCATTTTTGTCTATGAGTGTATAAGTCACACAAAGGATAGTAGGAATGGTGCTGCTACATTAACAAAGAAAGGCTGTTGTCAGCATTATTATTTATCAACAAATAATTGAACTGAATCCACCAATCAATCAGTCTTACAGTGATCAAGCAAATTACATCGGTCTATCTAAAGATATGTTTCACAAATGTAACATTTTGTCTTGCAGTGACATTTTCAGGTCGAAGAAGATCATACCAAACTTCGCCAAGCTGCTGGAGAATATTTTCCTCCCACTGTTCGAGGCTACAGTCAATCCACAAAAGAACAAAGAGATACACATTTTCTTGAAATACGTGAGTATTTACAAAACACAGTGGAGTAGCTCAACTTTAGACTGATTTTCCAAGTCAGAAATGGTCAAATAACCACACACACACGCACACGCACACGCACACGCACACGCACACGCACACGCACACGCACACGCACACACACACACACACACACACACACAGTTGAAGTCGGAAGTTTACATACACCTTAACCAAATACATTTAAACTCGGGTTTTCACAATTCCTGACATATAATCCTAGTAAAAATTCCCTGTCTTAGGTCAGTTAGGATCACCACTTTATTTTAAGAATGTGAAATGTCAGAATAATAGTAGAGAATTATTTATTTCAGCTTTTATTTCTTTCATCACATTCCCAGTGGGTCAGAAGTGTACATACACTCAATTAGTATTTGGTAGCATTGCCTTTAAATTGTTTAACTTTGGTCAAACACTGTGGGTAGCCTTCCACAAGCTTCCCACAATAAGTTGGGTGAATTTTGGCCCATTCCTCCAGACAGAACTGGTGTAACTTAGTCAGGTTTGTAGGCCTCCTTGCTCACAAACGCTTTTTCAGTTCTGCCCACACATTTTCTATAGGATTGAGGTCAGGGCTTTGTGATGGCCACTCCTATACCTTGACTTTGCTGTGATTAAGCCATTGCCACAACTTTGGAAGTATACTTGGGGTCATTGGCCATTTGAAAGACCCATTTGCGACCAAGCTTTAAATTCCTGACTGATGTTTTGATATGTTGCTTCAATATATCCACCTAATTTTTCTCCTCATGATGCCATCTATTTTGTGAAGTGCACCAGTCCCTCCTGCAGCAAAGCACCCCCACAACATAATGCTGCCACCCCCGTGCTTCACGGTTTGGATGGTGTTCTTCGGCTTGCAAGCCTCCCTCATCTTCCTCCAAACATAACGATGGTCATTATGGCCAAACAGTTCTATTTTTGTTTCATCAGATAAAAAGGACATTTCTCTCAAAACGTGCTATCTTTGTCCCCAAGTGCAGTCGCAAACCATAGTCTGGCTTTTATATGGCGGTTTTGGAGCAGTGGCTTCTTCCTTGCAGAATGGCATTTCAGGATATGTCGATATAGGACTTGTTTTACTGTGGATGTAGATTAATTTGTACCTGTTTCCTCCAGCATCTTCACAAGGTCATTTGCTGTTGTTCTGGGATTGATTTGTACTTTTCACACCAAAGTACGGTCATCTCTCAGAGACAGAACACATCTCCTTCCTGAGCGGTATGACAGCTGAGGGGTCCCATGGTGTTTATACTTGCGTACTATTGTATGTACAGAAGAACGTGGTACCTTCAGGCATTTGGAAATAGCTCCCAAGGATGAACCAGACTTGTGGAGGTCTACAATTTTTTTTCTGAGGTCTTGGCTGATTTCTTTTGATTTTCCCATGATGTCAAGCAAAGAGGCACTGAGTTGTAAGGTAGGCCTTGATATACATCCACAGGTACACCTCCAATTGACTCAAATGATGTCAATTAGCCTATCAGAAGCTTCTAAAGCCATGACATCATTTTCTGGAATTTTCCAAGCTGTTTAAAGGCACTCCAACCTTAGTGTATGTAAACTTCCAACTTCAACTGTATATACACACACACACACACACACACACACACACACACACACACACACACACACACACACACACACACACACACACACACACACACACACACACACACACACACACACACACACACACACACACACACACACACACACACACACATATATATATTCCTCATAAAATGTTGGTATTGGATTGCATTCATACAGTAGTACTTTTTACATTGTATGAGAGTAATTCACGACTTCTACCACCACCAACGTGTAGCACACTCCTGTGTCAAGCATCATGTGTAGCAGCAATTTAGTGCCAAAATGGTTAGTGCTTCAGCTATGGCACCTGCTCAGGTCACCTCCTGTCCTGTAGGTGACCGGGTTCGACAGCGTGGATGATGAGTCCAAGCACAGTGACCACATGTTCTCCTACAAGAGCCCCAAACCCGAGGAGTGGACCTCAGGCGAAAACCCCCCCTACAGTTATTACCTCTTCCACATGTACGCCAACATCATGGTCCTCAACAACCTGAGGAAGTAAGTCACTGCTCATGACCAGGGTGTCAGGAAAACATGTACTGTGCTAATGTTATTCCTATGTGTAGCCTACTGCTATGTTTAAAGGTAGACTCGCAATGTACAATACATACAGTGGCACGAAAAAGGATGTTAACCTTTTGGAATTATCTGGATTTCTGCATAAATTGGTCATACAATTTGATCTGATCTTCATCTAAGTCACAACAACAGACAAACACAGTGTGCTTAAAGTAATAATACACAAATGATTTTATTTTTCTTGTCTATATTGAATAGATAATTTAAACATTCACAGTATAGGTTGGAAAAGTATGTGAACCCCTAGGCCAAGGACTTCTCCAAAAGCTAATTGGAGTCAGGAATCAGTTAACCTGGAGTCCAATCAATGAGACATGATTGGAGATGTTGGTTCAAAATTTGAGTTTGCTATTCACAAGAAGCATTGCCTGGTGTGAACCATGCCTCGAACAAAAGAGATCTCAGAAGACCTAAGATTAAGAATTGTTGACTTGCATGAAGTTGAAACGGGTTACAAAAGTATCTCTAAAAGCTTTGATGTTCATCAGTCCACGGTAAGACAAATTGTCAATAAATGGATAAAGTTCAGCACTGTTGCTACTCTCCCTAGGAGTGGCCTTCCTGCAAAGATGACTGCAAGAACACAGCGCAGAATGCTTAATGAGATTAATATCAGGAATCAAGGTAAGACCCAGATGCAGACTGTTGAAGTAACAATGTCTATTGTAGCAAAGGCAGGTCAAGGCAGGTCAAGGCAGGTAGGGGTCGAAGATCCACGGTAAGGTAAATGCACAGGATGGCAGGTGGACTCAGGGTCAGGCAGAGTTCAGTAATCCAGAGGTGGAGCAACGGTACAGGACGGCAGCCCGGCTCAGGGTCAGGCAGAGAGGTCAGGTGGGTGGGTACAGGGTCAGGACATGCAAAGGTCAAAAAACCAGGAGGACGAGGAAAGAGAGGCTGGGAAACATAGGCGCTGACAGGAAAAACGCTGGATAGCTTGAAATAACAAGACGAACTGGCAACAAACAGTCAGAGAACACAGATATAAATACACAGGGGATAATTGGGAAGAATGGTGACATCTGAAGGGGGGTGGAGACAAGCACAAGGACAGGTGAAACAGATCAGGGCGTGACAGTTAAGAAGAATCCTTGTGTCAGCTAGGGACTTGCAGAAATCTCAGGAACATGCTAACATCTCTGTTGACGAGTCTATGATGCGTAAAACACTAAACAAGAATTGTGGTCATGGGAGGACACCACAAAAGGACACTTCTGTCCAAAAAAAACAACATTGCTGCAAGTCTGTAGTTCGCAAAAGAGCACCTGGATGTTCCATAGCGCTTCTGGCAAATTATTCTGTAGACAAATGAAACCAAAGTTGAGTTGTTGGAAGGAAAACACAACACTATGTGTGGAGATAAAAAGGCACAGTACATCAACATCAAAACCTCATCCCAACTATAAAGTATGGTGAAGGGAGCATCATGATTCGGGTCTGCTTTTCTGCCTCAGGGCCTAGACAGCTTGCAATCATTGATGGAAATATTAATCCCCAAGTCAATCAAGACATTTTGCAGGAGAATGTAAGGCTATCTGTCCGCCAATTGAAGCTCAACAGAAGTTGGGAAATGCAACAGGACAGCGACCCAAAACACAGTGGTAAATCAACAACAGAATGGCTTCAACAGAAGAAAATACGCCTTCTGGAGTGGCCCTGACCTCAACCCGATTGAGATGCTGTGGTATGACCTCAAGAGAGAGGTTCACACCAGACATCCCAAGAATATTGCTGCACTGAAACAGTTTTGGAAAGAGGAATGTGCAGGTCTGTTCCGCAAGGGATCATACTTTTTCCACCCTCCATTGTGACTGTTTACACAGTGTGTCCAATAAAGACATGCAAATGTATAATGGTTTGTGTTATTCGTTTAAGCAGACTGTGTTATTGTTGTGACTTAGACGAAGATCAAATGGAATGTTTTGACCAATTTGTGCAGAAATCCAGGTAATTCCAAAGGGTTCACATACTTTTTCTTGCCACTGTACTTTATTTGTCTAACTGTTACAGAAATTTGTCTCCTTCTTCTTTATGTAATGCGTCATTCTTTGTTTTCCCTCAGGGAACGAGGCCTCAACACCTTCCAGTTCAGGCCCCACTGTGGCGAGGCCGGCTCTATCACCCACCTGGTCTCTGCCTTCCTCACGGCCGACAACATCTCCCACGGTCTCAACCTGAAGAAGGTCCGAAACCTCAACTGACCCCTAATCATTACCTATGACATGCCCAAGGTTGGGTAGTAAAGGATTACATGTAACAGGAATTATAATCTTTTAAAGCTGTGCTGAGCCACACAGCTCATAAATCACCTTTCAGTGGGAATGGAAGCTTTTCCCTTCTGTCTAATCTACACGACCAAAAGTCTGCTCATCGAATATCTCATTCCAAAATCATGGGCATTAATATGGAGTTGGACCCCCTTCGCTGCGATAACACCCTCCACTGTTCTGGGGAAGCTTTCCACTAGATGTTGGAACTTTGCTGCAGGGACTTGCTTCCATTCATCCACAAGAGCGTTAGTGAGGTCGAGCACTGATTTTGGGTGATTAGGCCTGGCTCGCAGTCGGCGTTCCAATTCACCCCAAAGGTGTCCGATGGGGTTGAGGTCAAGGCTCTGTGCAGGCCAGTCAAATTCTTCCACGCCGATCTTGACAAACCATTTCTGTATGGACTTCGCTTTGTGCACAGGGGCATTATGCTGAAACAGGAAGGTGCCTTCCTCAAACTGTTGCCACAAAGTTGGAAGCAAAGAATCGTCTAAATGTCACTGTATGCTGTATCGTTAAGATTTCCTTTCACTGGAACTAAGGGGCCTGGCCCGAACAATGAAAAACAGCCCCAGACCATTATTCCTCCTCCACCAAACTTTACAGTTGGCACTATGCATTGGGGTAGGTAGCATTCTCCTGGCATCCGCCAAACCCAGATTCGTCTGTGGGACTGTCAGATGGTAAAGCGTGATTCATCACTCCAGAGAACTAATTTCCACTGCTACTCCAGCCGACGCTTGGCATTGTGCACAGTAATCTTGGGCTTGTGTTCGGCTGCTCGGGCATGGAAACCCATTTCATGAAGCTCCCGGCATACAGTTTAAAAATATATATTTTTAATTTTATCCCTTTTTTCTTGTCTCATCGCTACAACGGAGAGAGACGTTGGTTGAAGGTTGAAAGTCATGCATTCTCCGATACACAACCCAACCAAGCCGCACCAATGTGTCGGAGGAAACACCATGCACCTGGCAACCTTGGTTAGCGCGCACTGCACCCGGACCGCCACAGGAGTCGCTGGTGCGCAATAAGACAAGGACATCCCTACCGGCCAAGCCCTCCCTAACCCGGACGAAACTTGGCCAATTGTGCGTCGCCCCACGGACCTCCCGGTCGCGGCCAGTTACTACAGAGCCTGGGCGCGAACCCAGAGTCTCTGATGGCACAGCTGGCGCTGCAGTACAGCGCCCTTAACCACTGCGCCACCCGGGAGGCCTCCCAAGTTGAATGTCACGGAGCTCTTCAGTAAGGCCATTCTACTGCCATTGTTTGTCTATGGAGATTGCATGGCTGTGTGCTCGATTTTATACACCTGTCAGCAACGGGTGTGGCTGAAATAGCCGAATCCACAAATTTGAAGGGGTGTCCACATACTTTTGTGTATATATAGTGTATTTGAAATATACATTTCCTCTCCTTGGTTGCTTTCCACAGAAACCTTTTTTTCTTCTTTTTTTTACCAAAAAGGTCAAGAGCGCCCACTTACTGAGAACTGAATCACTTCACATTTCATCAGCTTCTTTGTGTCAAAAGGACACTTTTCAGTTGCACAGCACAGCTCCACCATGTTCACTTCACAAGCACTGGGATGACATACATGACAAATCAGCAGCTTATTTTAGCTAAGTGGAAACGAATACAGTAAAAACCACCTGTCTACCTTTGTAAACAGATCTTAGTGTTTTTGTTAACTTTGAATAGACTATATTGAGTATTTGACACAATTGATTATCTAACTCCTGAAATAATTGGATTGAACTTGGACATGTTACATCTATTGAGGTCTTTATCACACTGTTATGTTAAGGGTGGATCAGACAATAAAGACCTAGAATTTCACAATCGAAGAATGAAGATTGGGAAAGCTTCCCTGGAACTTGGTGTTACATTTTTTGTGCATACCAATCATGAGAAACAGCAGTAGAATATACAATGGCACAGTTTGGTACATTTTCTAAGGTTGCAAATGGTACAATTTAAACATGGCAATCTATGAAAAATGTAGAAAGTTGTGGAAGACCATAAGAACCTGTCTCCCTCCTCCCATGATCCCAGGTCCCCATACAGCTTCCCCTCCCATCCCATCCCAACCATCCTTTCCCCAGATCCCACCTGAGTCCCCTCCTAGCTCTCACACCCGCCCAAACAACCCCACCCTTCCCCCTACCCATGGCTCAAAGCCAAGACAAAGGGAGTGTTGACATATTTCCATCTCTCCCTTCTCAGAGTCCTGTGCTGCAGTACCTGTACTACCTGGCCCAGGTCCCCATCGCCATGTCTCCTCTAAGCAACAACAGCCTGTTCCTGGAGTACTCGAAGAACCCTCTCAAGGAGTTCCTCCAGAAGGGCCTGTGTGTGTCCCTGTCCACCGACGACCCCATGCAGTTCCACTACACCAAGGTCAGAGACACTGGGCACTTCTGTACATATGAAATGATTGGATTGGTGTAAGCAATGTGGCAGAAATGACAACTAGCCTACCAGAAGGCAAGACGAACCTCATCGTCGTAATAATTAGATCTACACAACCCAGCTCACATCAACCAGAGAGTAACAATTGTAAAATCAATGTTTGACGGTTAGTCTTCTGTGCGTGAAATAAGGTAGCGTGTTAGCAAAGAAGCTTTTGGGGAAACTCCCCCCTGTCTGTTTGTCCATGCTGCAGGAGGCCTTGATGGAGGAATATGCCATCGCAGCCCAGTTGTGGAAGCTAAGCACCTGTGACACATGTGAAATCGCCAGGAACAGTGTGCTGCAGAGTGGTCTGTCTCATCAGGTACAGTAAATCAATACCTGGTAAATAGAACTGCTGGGTAGCGTTGCGGCAAACACGAGTAGTGCCTGCTGACAGTGACAGATGCTTTCACCCTCTATAAGCTCATGCCGACAGCTTCGGAGAACTCACCGGGGCGTCACCTCACAAGTGATTTCAGTAGCCATCCCCGACCACCTCCTCATGGAACTCCTGCGTGTGTCCCAGTGCTGTGTCACCGAAGTGACACGCATTTAGTGACACGTATCCTGTATCCCCCTTTTCTCCTGCCAGGAAAAGAAGCACTTCCTGGGGGCCAACTACCTGCAGGACGGGCCCGAGGGGAATGACATTAGACGGACCAATGTGGCTCAGATCCGCATGGCCTACCGCCACGAGACCCTGTGCAATGAGCTCAGCTTCCTGGTGGAGGCTGTGAAGACCGAGGCCGGCGGCACGCAGGTCGAGTGACCACAGCACAGAGACCCTTTTCACACTACCGAGCCAGGCGGAGCTGTACTGCGCTTGCCTGGTTACACATTTACCACACAGTAGCTGTTGGGACAGTGTTGGAAAGGTCAATGTTAAAAGTATCTGTGGCAGCACAGTATGGTTTGGGTCGTGACAGTAGTGTTGAAAAGGGTTAGAGTGACCTCTGGTCTCTCTCCACTTCAGCTCTAGACCACAGGCAAATCCTGTACTGCTACCGCGCTACAGTAATACTGAGAGAATAAGACACAGAGCTAAATGAATGAGACTGTACCGTGTAAGCCACACCAAATCAAACCAAGCCAACAGCACCGCACTAGGCAAATCAACATTACCCTATTGATTCTTGTTCTCTTTGGTCTGCATGCCTTTTTCCCATATGGTGTTTGATAAAGTAGAACCTCATCCCTACCACGAAAACCCTGTTTGTAGTTGAACATAGGATCCAGAGAGACACTGCTTGTGCACTACCATAGTTCTCGTGTCCTGTTCAAGAAATACTACCAACTGTGCCAACACAGGAGCTCTCAACGCCAGATTAAAAGCCAAATCCAAGAGCACACCGGTCGTTGTGTCATTGTGGCCTTTCTATTTGAAATACAGTACATAGTGGTAGGAGGGATATTACTATGTCAGGTAAAAAGGACTCGCATGTAAAGGATAGCCATACATTTTGATTCATTGTTTTTCGAGGTCTGTATCCCTGTTGTAACTGTGTCTGAGGGTGGTGGTGTTTTTTATTATTATACAAGTTTGCGAAGAGAGGTTTGCTACGGAGCCCCTTCCACCATTTTGAATGCTCCTCCGAGGTGCTCATTATATCACTGCTGTTGAGATGGTCCACAAAAATCACTTCAAAAAGGTTAACTAGTATCATGTGCCGAATATTACACATTTGGGAGACTTTCACCCTTGTCTCAATGCAGTATAAAATGTTGTTCAACTGTATTGTACATGATGCGATAGAGGAAATGTATGTTTTTATATGACAATAAAGAGTTACTTACAATATTTCACACAAACAGAATCAAACTGTTACACATGCACCTGAAAACCCAGTTGGTCAAATATGAGACTGTCAATCACAAGAAGTTGTCAACACTCTTTTAATATAATAGAAGACAAAATACATATATATGCAAAATGTGAATTCTTTATTAGCCAATGGTATTGGTTTATTTAAGTGGTGTAAAGTACTTAAGTAAAAATACTGTAAAGTACTACTTAAGTCCTTTTTGGAGGGTATCTGTACTTTACTATAGATATTTTTGACTATTTTTGACTCCACTACATTCCTAAAGAAAATAATGTACTTTTCACTCCATACATTTTCCCTGACCTCCAAAAGTTACATTTTGGTCCAATTCACACACTTAAGAGAACATCCCTGGTCATCCCTACTGCCTCTGATCTGGCAGACTCACTAAACACAAATGCTTAATGTGAATTATGTCTAAGTGTGTTGGAGTGTGCCCCTGGCAATACGTACATTAAAAAAAAGAATTTGTGCAGTCTGGCTTGCTTAATATAAGGAATACAAACATGGTCTCTTTTTTTGTTTTCTTGAGTAAGGCAGCTCCAAAATGCAGGTGTTTCAGCCTAGCCAAATGCTTTCTGTGGTGGGGCAAGCCAGCAGAAAATACGGAGCGTTGCGCTGTGATTGGCTCAGTGGGGAGAGCAAGAAAATTCAAGCCCCTTGGGTGCTGCCATATAGTTACATTAGAAGTGCCCATCCAAGAAGTCTCAAGGTCATTGGCCACAGATAAAATTACATCAAATCACATATCTACAGTAGCTTTGATTGGACTGATCATGTCAACATCATACTTTGAAAATCTTAGCTAGCAGTCAACATCATGAATTAAGTCGACAATCTACTGGCAAATCCTTTTTAATCCTTGTCATATGAAGAGAAATTATAGATAAAACATATCGGTACTCAACAGTCATTGGACATAAAAAGATTACACAACAAGTTGGAAATCACAAATTCAGTGAATTGAAGGAATCAGTGGCTAACTGCAAGCATTGCAAAGCAATCACTAGCCTGCTATTCAGTGGAGTGGCTGTGTGGTCCCAAGTCTGGGTTTAAGGGTCTCTTTTCCAAGCTTTAAATTAAAAACATTCAACATTGGCCATGCTGTCAAAGAAGGATGATTTGACCCATGCAGGAACTGGGACATTTTCAGCTTCCAGGAATTGTGCACATATCCTTGCGACATGGGGCTGTGCATAATCATGCTGAAACATTGGGTGATGGCGGCAGACAATGAGCTTTGAGATCTCATCTCGGTATCTGTGCATTTAAATTGCCATCGATAAAATGCAATTGTGTTCGTTGTCCATAGCTTATGCCGGCACTTTCGCAAACCCACAGTTTCATCAGCTGTCCTGGGGGCTGGTCTCGGACAATCCTGCAGGTGAAGTAGCCGGATGTGGAGGTCCTGGACGTGGTTACAGGTGATCTGTGGTTGTACTACCATATTATCAAAAAGGACTGAGACAGTTTATGGTAGAGAATTGAACATTAAATTCTCTGGCGGACATTCCTGCAGTCAGCATGCAAGTTGCATGCACCCTCAAAACTTGAGAAAAACGGCACGTTTCAGAGTAGCCTTTTGTCCCCAGCACAAGGTGCACCGGTGTACAGATCATGGTTTAATCAGCTTCTTGATATATCTCACCTGTCAGGTGGATGGATTTTCTTGGCAAAGGAGAAATGCTCACTAAAGGGATGTAAACAAATGTGTGCACAAAATAAGAGAATTAAGCTTTTTGTGCATATGGACAATTTCTGGGATCTTTTATTTAAACTGATGAAAACATGGGACCAACACTTCACATGTTGCGTTTAAATTTTTGTTCAGTATAGTACCAGCCAGTCATGAGTAAAGTACATACAGCTCAAATCTTCAGTTCCCTAATGGGAATAACACATTCCAAATATATTATGTAGTACTATTTTAACATTCACTCAGCCTCACACGTAATAAAAAGTTAAATATTTAAAACATCCAATTCACTGGCCTTGCTTAAGTACCCATGATATAGAAATTATTTTGATAAACGATGACATTTTGTTTTACTGATTCATATTTAAACTAAAAGTTACATTTTTGGGGAGATATCACCTCATCTAAAATTGAGGAGAAAATATAAAGAGTATCGTGGCTGAAGCATCCATGAGATTATTGTACTTAAATTTTCACATTTCATCAAATAGCAAACCATTCAGTGTGTTATAGGATTTCAAAATGTAAAAAAGAAATGTACAGAAGTTGTGTGATTAGTGATTTATGGACATTTCCACAGCAGTTCGAGGTGCCTATAAAAACATCTACTACTATTCAAAGTGCAATTATAAGAGTAGGTATAACGAAACAATGTGCTTGGTTTATATATTATTGTGGAGAGTGTGTACACACACACCCCAGTCAGAAGTTGACACACCTACTCATTCCAGGGTTTTTCACACTCTTGGCATTCTCTCAACCAGCTTCATGAGGTAGTCACCTGGAATGCAAGTTCATTTATGGAATTTCTTTCCTTATTAATGTGTTTGAACCAAATCGGTTGTGTTGTGACAAGGTAGGGGTGGTATACAGAAGATCGCCCTATTTGGTAAAAGACCAAGTCCATGTTATGGCAAGAACAGCTCAAATAAGCAAAGAGAAAATGACAGTCCATCATTACTTTAAGCTATGAAGGTCAGTCAATCTGGAAAATGTAAAGAACTTGGAACGTTTCTTCAAGTGCAGTTGCAAAAACCACTCACTATGATGAAACCGTCTCTCATGAGGACCGCCACAGGGAATGAAGACAGTTACCTCTGCTGCAGAGGATAAGTTCATTAGCATTAACTGCACCTCAGAAATTGCAGCCCAAATAAAATGCTTCACAGAGTAACAGTAACATCAACTGTTCAGAGGAAACTACGTGATCAGGCATTCATGTTCGAATTGCTGCCAAGAAACCACTGCTAAAGGACACCAATATGAAGAAGAGACATGCTAGGACCAAGATACACGAGCAATGGACATGAGACCAGTGGAAATCTGTAAACGGATGATCTCCACATGTGGTTCCCCCGTAAAGCATGGAGGAGGTGGTGTGTTGGTGCTTTGTTGGTGACAGATTGATTTTGAATTCAAGGAACACTTAATCTGCATGGCTACCACAGCATTCTGCAGCGATACGCCATCCCATCTGGTTTACGCTTAGTGGGACTATCATTTGTTTTTCAACAGGAACACCTCCAGGTTATATAAGGGCTATTTGACCAAGAAGGAGAGTGATGGAATGCTGCATCAGATGACCTGGCCTCCACCCAATTGAGATGGTTTGGGATGAGTTGGACCACAGAGTGAAGGAAAAGCAGCCAACAAGTGCTTAGCATATGTGGGAACTCATATGTGGGAAAGCATTCCAGGTGAAGCTGGTTGAGAGAACACCAAGAGTTTGCAAAGCTGTCAAGGCAAAGGGTAGCTACTTTGAAGAATCTAAAATCTATTTTGATTTATTTTTTGGTTACTACAGGAATCCATGTGTTGTCATAGTTGAATGTAAAAAATAGTAAAAACAAAGGAAAACCCTTGAATGAGTAGGTGTGTCCAAACTTGACTGGTACTGTATATACAGTGCCTTCAGAAAGTACTCAGACATTTCACATTGTTAGGTTACAGCTTTATTCTAAAACTGATTAAATTGTCCCGTGTGCCTTTCCAAATCATAACCCATAAACGACAAAGCAAACAGTTGACATTTTTGCTAATTCCTAAAAATTATGAAATGTCACATTTACATAAGTTGTCAGAATCTTTACTCAGTACTTTGTTGAAGCACCTTTGGCAGCAATTACATCCCTGAGTCTTATTGGGTATGATGCTACAAGCTAGGCACACCTGTATTTGGGGAGATTCTCCCATTCTTTGCAGATTCTCTCAAGCTCTTTCAGGTTGGATGGGGAGCATTGCTGCACAGCTATTTCCAGCTCTCGCCAGAGATGTCCAATCGGGTTCAAGTCCGGGCTCTGGCTGGGCCACTTGACATTGGGACTCCGGCATTGTCTTGCTGTGCGTTTAGGGTCATTGTCCTGTTGGAAGGTGAACCTTCTCTCCAGTCTGAGGGCCTGAGTAGGTTTTCATATGGATCTTTACATTTTGCTCCATTCATCTTTCCCTCGATCCGGTCTAGTTTCCCAGTCTCTGCCGCTGAAAAACATCCCCACAGTATGATGCTGCCACCACAATAAGGATGGTGCCCGCTTTCCTCCAGACGTGACGATTGGCATTCAGGCCAAAGCGTTCAATCTCGGTTTCATCAGACCAGAGGATCTTGTTTTTCATGGTCTGGAGTCTTTCAGGTGTCATTTGGCAAACTCCAAGTGGGCTGTCATGTGACTTCTGAGTAGTGGCTTCGTCTGGCCACTCTACCATAAAGGCCTGATTGGTGGAGTGTTGAAGAGATGTTTGTCCTTCTGGAAGGTTCTCCCATCTCCACAGAGGAACTCTAGAGCACTGTCAGTGACCATCGAGTTCTTGGTCACCTCCCTGACCAAGGCCGTCCTCCCCCGATTGCTCAGTTTTAGGAGTTTTGGTGGTTCAAAACTTCTTCCATTTAAGAATGATGGGGGCCAATGTGTTGTTGGGGACCTTCAATACTGCATAAATGTCTTGGTACCCTTCCCCAGATCTGTGCCTCAACACAATCCTGTCTCTGAGCTCTACAGACAATTCCTTCAACCTCATGGCTTGGTTTTTGCTCTGACATGCATATAGACAGATGTGTGCCTTTCCAAATCATGTCCAATCAATTGAATCCATCACAGGTTGGACTCCAATCAAGTTGTAGAAACATTAAGGATGATCAATGGAAACAAGATGCACCTGAGCTCAATTTCGAGTCTTATACTTGTGTAAATGTGATATTTCAGGGTTTTTTAACTTATAGCCACCTCAAATTTCTAAACCTGTTTTCATTAAGAGTTGTGTGCAGATCGGTGAGGACTTAAAAAAATAAAAATATACACACACAAATTTTAGAATAAGACTAACGTAACAAAAATGTGGGAAAAGTCAAGGGGGCTGAATACATTTCGAAGGCACTGTATATACACACACACACAAGTTTAAGAGCAATCATGTAAAAGTAATCTTGAAATATGGAAAAGAAAGAACAAAAAGAAATAATCACAACCGGCAAATACCTATAAAGCAACCCATCTTCTCTACATACCCCCAAAACCTGGCGAAAAACTCCAAACCCTTTCCCGAACTATTCTTGATGTCAGTGGTTAATCAAAGTGTCTTAGTGTTGAGTAGCTTAAGGTATGTGCGGATGGCCTGCCTCGTCAGCCAGGTTGAGGATATAGCCAGCTACGTCGTCCTCTGTCGGGGCATCAGGCATCACCCACGACTCATTGGCAGCGGTCACTTGCAAGCGGCATATCGGACAATTCCTGCTCTGCCCACTCCTATGAAAACAAACCAAATAATTGGGTACATTTACATGGACACTGATTAATGTAGTTTGATTAAAACCTCTGTTACCTCTGTATACATCAGGCCTAAATTAGGCTACCTGAAGGGACTTTAGTGAATCCCGAAAATAACCAATCAAAATAAATGTGCTATCAACAATATAATACAAAGACAATACAAAGGGCCGCTCCTATCAGTGGGTCCTCTGTGCAGTGGATGCGCTTAACCCCCACCCGATTGCCCCTGGCCCAAAGGGATTTTCCAAGGGTGGGAAGAACCAAGCCCCACCCGATTGCCCAGGCGGACATGGAAGTGAGCGTACCCATAACCACCAGACCAGCGCACACACCGCCCACAGCGTGAAAAAAAAAAATAAAAATACATAAATAAACACAAAACATACAATCACAGCCCCACACTCACCCCTGATTGAAGGATCTCAAACCTTTATAAAATGTGCAAGTGTGTATGTATCTATTCCAACCTTCAAACAGCCACAGATCAACCCATCTCTCCCGGTAAATCATTATTGTACCATTTCCTCTGGCAATACATACCGCCAATCTACCATGGTGTCTCACTAGGGACTTGAACCTCCCCATCTGCAACATTTCTACTGAAAATTCTCAAAAATCAAGCCACAGATGGAGAGAACCAAAAGAGATGCTCTATTGAGTCGGTTTCCTTGTGGCAGCCTGCACCGGCCTGACTGTTCAATGCCCCATATACTGAGCATTCTTTTGTAGTGAGAATTTGATATAACAGCTTAAATCTAAGTTTTGTATATCAATTCATAAAACCAAATGTCATGGTATTGGGACTTTGAAAATGTGTTCCCAACTATCTTGAATTTTATGAAGCATAGTTGTCAAACCTCTTGACCGTAAGTGAAAATGATACATTTTATATTGGTCATTTTATGCCATTGATACTGTACTTTTTAATTGGTGGCAGACAAACTAACAAATTAATTCCTTTCTCTTTAAAGTAATTGCTTCTTCCATTTGTGGCAGAGCTGTGATAAGTTGGTTATTTAAGCGATAAGGCTTGAGGGGGTGTGGTATATGGCCAATATACCATGGCTAGGGCTGTTCTTATGCAAGACGCAACGTGGAGTGCCTGTATACAGCCCTTAGCGGTGGTTTATTGGCCATATACCCTAAACCCTCGAGGTGCCATAATGCCATTATAAACTGGTTACCAACTTAGAGCAGTAAAAATATATGTTGTCATACCCATGGTTTAAGGTCTGATATACCACGGCTGTCTGCCAAATCAGCATTCAGGGCTCGAACCACCCAGTTTATATTTTTTTTATGCGATGGCATTGTTGAATACTTGTTTCTGATTGGCTTGAAGGGCATTTTAGAGCATGCATTATTTCCCTATAAACACAGTATATTTGCACAGTAGAATTCACTGGCTATAATGGCTGTTGATTGTCTTGAATGACCGTTCCTATTCAAAATTTCCAGCTGAAACTATATATTTGATAAAATTGTTGTATAAATATCCTAAAGCAAAATGATACATTATCTGATTAAATTGCTTTAGAAAGGGGCACAAGACAGGAATGTCCCCTCTCCCATCCTGTTTGCACTGGCAAATGAACAGCTTGCAGAAAGAACTAGACAGGACTCAAATGTAACAGGTAGTCATTTAAACTAAACTTATTTGCCGATGATCTCCTGATATACCTGACCAATATTGAAAACTCAATTCCACCGGTGCGTAAAATATTTTCAGAAGACTCAAATCTCAGGTTATAACATTAACGTGTAAAAATTTGAAATAATGGCAATAGGACAAAGAAAAAGGATTGCTGTGAATTGAGTTTAAAAAAAAAGATTTAGGATGCTTAAGTGACAAATATATACAGTGGGGCAAAAAAGTATTTAGTCAGCCACCAATTGTGCAAGTTCTCCCACTTAAAAAGATGAGGCCTGTAATTTTCATCATAGGTACACTTCAACTATGACAGACAAAATGAGAGAAAAAAATCCAGAAAATTACATTGATCCCAAACACACCGCCGGGCAATGTAATTTTCTGGATTTTTCTCTCTCATTTTGTCTGTCATAGTTGAAGTGTACCTGAGATGAAAATTACAGGCCTCATCTTTTTAAGTGGGAGAACATGCACAATTGGTGGCTGACTAAATACTTTTTTGCCTCACTGTAAAAGATAACTTTATTCCATTAGTCATTAATATGAAAGCAGATTTAATTAAATGGAATAATCTTCCCATAAATCTTACAGGTATAATAAACCTCTTTAGAATGGCATAGCTGCCAAAGTTGTGTGTATATATTTTTGGTAATACCAATTACCCCACCGAAAACGAACTAAATTACATTGAACTTAATCCAGTAAAAACAAAATGTTTAGAATTGATTACACAAGAGACCAAATTCACAAATTCTACAGCACAACGTCAGAGTCATGTCTCAAGTGTACAAGTATTATTATGACTCGATCTACGCTTTAGAAGTTGTGGGCGGAGCCATAAAGTTGTCAGAAGTATTAAAATATAAAAACGTACTTTTAATCCACCTGTCTGCATATTTCAAGATGTAGTGTGATACCCAATGGGCTGGACAATTCTTTTCTCATCATTCATTTTGAAAAAAACAAATACTAAAAATTAATCTGCCATAATTTTTTTATTTATTTTATTTTTACCCCTTTTTCGTAGTGTCCAATTGTTGTAGTAGCTACTATCTTGTCTCATCGCTACAACTCCCGTACGGGCTCGGGAGAGACGAAGGTTGAAAGTCATGCGTCCTCCGATACACAACCCAACCGAGCCGCACTGCTTCTTAACACTGCGCGCATCCAACACAGACGCTTTCAAGAAAACGGACCGGGTAAATGATTTTATTTATTTGGTTATCTGGTTTTTGTGAAGCCAGCCGCACGCAGTGCCATAATTAACATGATTAACTATTTAAATAGCATGGGCTAATGAATTTTGTTTAAGACCAAGTGGCAAACAATAATGCAATAATACAGGCACTAGGGATGGGAGTGTGAGCAGGCGGGTCTGGGCAGATGAGATATAGTCACAAACAATGACTACAAGTTATCATTCGGATGTATAAAAGTTTTTTTTTTTTTTTTAAACAAAAACAAAGTAAAATAAAATATAATTTAAAAAATATTTCAATGGCTATAGTTCATTCTTACATGTTCTAGGTTTGAGCTGCTTTTGAAAGCAAAAGCAGGAATTGAAAACATTGGCAGTGTTGAATTATATTTTATAATAGCAAGGTAGGACTAATGGTTTGATTAGCTAAACTAGCACATCTGTTCGGTTACCAAGGCAACTACAGGTCACCATCTGGTAAACTTGCTAGCTACTTCAGTGGATGTTGAACACATTTCTACCGGCAAATTAACACATTTCTAGCGGTAAATGTTTTAAATTATAGCCATTGGGATAACCAACTTGGTGCTCTATGCTTTCTTTGGCAAGTAATGCAACTCCATGGAAGGTCAGTTCAACTCCCCTAGCACGTCGTGGAACACACCTTCCACGTCGTTCATTATGTTCCAAAGATGCATAGCCCCTCATTGTGTATTCATCTCCATTCACCTTGATCAATTGCTTGCGTGACAATTTTACCATCGTTGTTTACAAATGTCATGATACATTCTCTCCAAGAAAATTGGTTTATCCATATCTATATATATACACACACCATCTCTTCTGGAGGATGGAATTGTAGCCAACTCTGTACCACTTCATTTAAGAAGGAGGGTTAAGAGCAAAGAGACACATTTTAAATATTTCATGCGCTTCTCTTAGTAGCCTACCGGAAAACCAGTTTGGATTTAGATACAGTTTCAGTATAATGGAAGCTTTTTTTGTGATAAAGATTTTTTAAATTGAGAAATAATACCAAAATTAAATGACAACTCCCCCCCTCCCCCATCCGAGGACCTAAGGGATCAAATTAAATAAAACATACATGAAGAAAATGACAGAAAGAAACTAAAGTGACACAAAGTGTTTCAGCGGCAAGAAGGCATTGGTTCAAAGAAGGGGTTGGAACAGAAATTACTTTCCAATCGTTTCATTCTGAGCAGAAGCAGAATTTCTCGTTCCGTTCCACTGTTCAGACCAGCAAAAATAAAGTATAAAAGCTACCAGGTTCATTAAGAGGGAACAATATACAGGAAGCGTCATTCAAAATGTCCATATGAAACAGCTGACGAGGAGTCACATAGGCCCTGTGTAAAAATTACAATGGATGTTGATGATCAGGATTCAGAGAAGCATGTTGAATATTAGACTGCACACGATCCCAGCTAAAACACTTATCCTGGAACATATTTTATCCACAAAGTACCAAGAGGTTTATAAGAAATGTACAGCAGAAACAATTACCCTTTTGTTTTGCTCTTAAACTCAAAATCTTATGCATAGGATGTAGCATCAAATCTGACTGCCATGGTACCCAAGTTCAGACAGAAGGTTTGTATATGAAAACTATTTATAAAATTCACAATTAGGTTTTACAAGTTCACTTCACTCGCACATAAGGCTCCTGCAAGCACATGCGCAGACACAGCTGGCACTCCGATTAAGGTGTTTACATGTCCTAATTATCTGATCAATTGCAGAGAAACATAGGCGTTATAATCGAACATGCTCAATGACAATAGACCTCGTGACAGATTTATCAGTGGGACCACTGTGGAAAGTGTCGGTGTCTCTTACCACTTGTCAATGCACTTTTGACAGAAGCTGTGAGCACAGGGCAGAATGAGGTCAGATTTACCATCCATGCAGATACAGCACTCCTCCTCATCAGTTAACTGCTTCACCCTGTAGCGGAATACACACAATGGCAGCCAGTCACAGACTTGCCTCTAGTTCCAGACTTCCTCACATTAAGGAACAAGACTTGGAAGGATGGCAATGCAAGACGTCCCACAGACGCACACTGAACTACTAACCTGCCCATCCACATGCTGGCCTGGCAGGAGTCCACTGACGAGAGGGTTCCAGACGGGAGGCTGGCGCCCTCTGCTGACAGCACCTCCACTGCCTGACTGGTGATGTCATGGTACAGCTGGATGAACTGATACAGGTTCATGATGCGAGACGCTTCCACCATCCCATTCTCTTTGTTGATCTGCCAGAGCACAGCGCAACAACACAAACATGTTTCAGTCTCAAAAACACACATGCCATGAACACAAATGTGCTGACAACACACACATTACTGGTTGAAAAACACACATTTCCCCTAAAAAAAATGAATAAATAGCGAGAGTGGAGACTGATTCACAATGACATGTCACCATCAAGAGACCAACTTTAGTTTGTCCCTTTCTCACCTTGGTACAAACTATCCTCACAGCCACTTTCCACAGAGCAGAGGTGTCCGAGCCAGTCTGGACTTCAAAGATCAGGTGTTTTTGCTGTCCAGCTGCTAGCTTAGCCGTCCTGTCCAGTTGAGTCATGGAGAAACATTGTTACTCAACAAATGATCCAATGACAACTTAACACTGTCCCCTAACCCTCCTCAGTTTATATCACTCAATGCCTGTGAAAGCCACATTCACACCAGCAAGGCCTACTGATTGGGGAAGGACTAGGTTAAATCCTAACAGGGAGATATTGCTCTAAGCTCTTGATTAAGGTTCATAACCTGAATTATGTAAGTTAATAAGTAGCGTTATAAGTGGATAATGTTCAAGAAGTGCCAGCAGAGGAGCTGGATGTTACTTGGAGGAATTAGTTCCCCATCTGTAAATGAACTGGGAAATATTGTTATTCTCTTTGTAGAGTTGGATATTATTATCATCATCATCTATTTGTTTAATGACTAAGTACAAAGCACAGAGCAAACAAGGACTACATTGACAGTCACGATATGGCCGGCCTTACACGTCATTGAGCTCTGCCACCCTGGCCAGGAACTCCTCGTAGTTGAGATAGCCGCTATCGCGTACCAGCCCAGCATGCTTCACCAGCTTCTCAGGTAGACGGGTCATCACCGCCTGGCCTGAGATCTGCTGGCCCATCCCAACCGCGCTCAAAGAACAGCACTATGCAGGGTGGCCTGACCAAGGGAAACAAAAGCAAAGTCACCAAGTAATTTACCTACGGTCTTTAGAGCAAGGATTCCCAAACTTTTTTGGCCCACGACCCCATTTTGATATTAAAAAAAAGTTCATGACCACACCCTATAAAAAAAAAATGGTGATGTAATCAACCGCCAATGTTTACTTTTTAATAAAATTAAATAAAATTGGGGCTGTGACAGTCTATTACAAATCAGTCTGAAATACTAGCAAAAGTACTGACAATCTGAAGAAAGTATGGTTTGACGTGACAGAAATGGTTAAATTCATCAGGTAATAATTTTGTATGATCTTCTGTGTATAAAAGATGACCATTGATTATGTTATTCCCCCCAGTCTGATTTAGTGCCTGGTCTTGTCAGGTCTGTTCTAATGAGGCTTGTGGGCATTGTAGAGGGAAACCGAAAGTCTTATCTTTCTGTGATGTGGTCATAATCTTTTGTACCTTAAAAATGTGGCGCGATCTTTTGAACAGTTTAGGAAGAAAACAGAAACCACTGTTTATTACAACCACACCTAGTTTCTCTCACAACTCCATTTTCAAATCAAGCAACCCCACATGGGGTCACATCCCCCTAGTTTGGGAAGCGCTGCTTCAGAGGGAACTCAGTGAAGGTCTTATCCCAGCTTTGTAGCCTACTGAGTTTTTTCAGACTTCTACCAGCCAAAGGGTATTATTTAGATAACAAATAAACAAAACGCTTCTTAACACCCGCTTCCTTAACCTGGAAGCCAGCTGCACCAATGTGTCGGAGGAAACACGACCGAAGTCAGCCTGCAGGCGCCCGACACACCACAAGGAGCCACTAGAGCGTGATGAGTCAAGTAAAGCCCCCCTGGCCAAACCATCCCCTAACCCGGACGACTCTGGGCCAAATTGCGCGCCGCCCTATGGGACTCCTGGTCACAGCTGGTAATGACACAGTCTCGGATCGAACCCCAGGCTGTAGTGACGTCGCAATACTGCGACGCAGCGCCACTCGGGAGGCCCATTTGTGAACATTTGTAATAGGATGGACCCAAATAAATTGAGAGAGCTAGTGTTTCACAAAATAGCCAAATATACCTGGCTGGCTAGGATTTAGCCCTTCATCGTCACTCTCAGTTCCATTACACATAAGAGTAATTGGACCGACGCTCAGTCTGAACATTAACAGCGCTTGCGTTACAGTTTTGGAAGCATAAGGACCTTATCTTTCATATCAGTGAGCAATAATAAATAAAACTAAAAGGGTTGAATTCATACACACCTATCTAGGGTTACAGCGCTTGTTTACGGAAAATAGACGGATTGGCTGCGTTGGCCTAGGTCTACTACACACCTTGACAGATCCTCAGCATACAACGCCTTCTGATCTCCTGACCCTGGCAAGCTTAACCTCTCTCTCACATTGGGCACTTCTAATCCCCAGCAACATGGGCACCCCCACCATTGCCCATTTTTCCCACCAATACTACACATTCCTTTTTCCTCATGCCCTCCTGCACACTTTTCACATCTCTGAATCTTCCTCCTACACACCGCTGCAACATGCCCATAAACTTGGAATCTGAAACACCTTAGTGGGTTCGGCAACAAACAAAAAAAGTCCGATAACGACTGCTTCAAAACTCAGAAAAAAGGACAGATGGTATCTTTTCAGTTTCACCACGCTCGCCAACGGGTCTGCGTCGCAACAAACGGCGGGCATAAAAGACAGGGACGGTTCAATTGCAGTTGTTCCACCTCAACACGCCGCCACCCCAGTAATCACTCCTTTCAAAAACCAAGTCACAGGTCTTGTCGCAAAGGCTCCTGACACAAAACACCGCTCCCTCTGGGCAGAAGACACAGAAAAACCACCACAAGACCATGTCGAGCTACCTTCACCGATTTAACAGTACCCAACTTCTTTTCTACCCAGTCTGATACCATCTATGGGTCCACCAAAAGGCAGGGAGCCACATTCTCCAAAAAAGTCACTCCCACTGGGCCAGATTCATCCTTTGCATGAATAAGGAGAGGCAACCGCAGATAATTCATCCTCACTCTCGTCAGGTTAAATTTTTGCGCCGACAGCAGAGTGCGGTTTGTACTTGGCGCCATTCTTCCTCAACACACATATTCCCTCTGCACTCAGCTCTTCTCCCTCACTGTCCATAACCACGTCTATCCATTCTACACGCTCTTACCATGCCTTCATCTATTCAGGGCCGGCTCTACCGCATAGAAAAGCCGTAGAAAATCACCCCCCCAGATGAAATTTGGATCCCAGGGCGGGGTCAAAGTTAGGTTTGTCTTGACACTTTCCCCGAGTCGCATTTTCAGTGGGAGAAAGCAGTCATTTGTAGCACCTGTTTCAAGGTCTGCATTTGGTTGTGGCGCACGCTATGCCGTCTGAGGCGATATAGGAAGTTTCAATGTGTGTAGCTGCCGGAGCGATTTATTCAGGAAAGCCACAGTGGCTGCACAGTACACAGGGGGAAAAACTGAGAAAACAAAACACATATTGATCAGAGTGGAACTGGCCACCTCGCCACGGTGTCAGTCACTATGAAACTCAGTGACATCGAATCTACTAAACGCAAATTGGCACAGATGTGACACTTGAGGTCACAGGCTTATTGAAAGCACTGGCAGATCCAAGCTTTATATTTATAAAACTCAAAATCCTGGCGCTTCTCGACCCACCCAACAAGTTACTGCAGTCTGAAGATGCTGATCTGCACCCGGGTATCAAACTTGTCCGCAGTACCTATGGGTGCGTTGAAAAACTTTGAGGTGATGCTGAATTTGAAAAGCTTGTGAGGCATGAGAACACCAGCTCCATGCAAATGACAGTTTATTGTGGCGCGCACATTCTTGCAAAGTAAAAATTGCAGACACAGCCAGCAAAACAACAAATGGACCACACTCGGTGTTATTCAAAGACACGGCGGGTTTTGTCAGCAATGCCGACTGTGCGGTTGTCACTGAAACATGGATTAACATTTGGGGCATCGACAGCAATGTGCAAAGATTCCTTCTCCACCCTAAAGAACATATTGAGTAAACACAGACGCAGCATATTACATCAACGAAAAACCCAGCTTGTCCAGCTGGCATTGGCCTGACAAGTAAAGGAAGGGGAATGGAATAAGAAACGTTGAGGTTCAACACATCATCGAGGAGGCTGCAACTCTTCTAAATGGTAAGTTACAACCTTTATGGCCCTGGCCACTGTGCCAGAATTATTCCTTAAATTGGTTTTCCCTCATGTAAGCCTAGTTATTTGGCATATTTTGTTTTTAAATGTAGTGTTACTTCAGTCCTTCTTACTTCAATTAATGTTATATTTATCGGTGATTCTTAATGTTATAGCTTGCTTTTGTGGGTGTAATTGCTATTGATCGATATACAGCTTTGCGTTATTTTATGGGTATAGGGACAATGACTAATGTAGCCTACTGGTTGTGCTCTGAGGTGAGCCCTGGCGCAGTTCTCAGATTGAAGTGGACAGCCAGGACAGTGGGGCTGAAATTGCTAGTGCACCCTTTCAAATCAAATGTTATTGGTCACATACACATGGTTAGCAGATGTTATGTGAATGTTGTGAAATGCTTGTGCTTCTAGTTCTGACCATGCAGTAATATCTAACAAGTAACTAACAATTTCACAACAACTACCTTTTACACACAAATGTAAAGGAATGAATAAGAATATGTACATATAAATATATGGATGAGTGATGGCCAAACGGCATAGGCAAGATGCAGTAGATGGTATAGAGTACAGTATATACATATGAGATGAGTAATGTAGGGAGGGTATGTAAGCATTATAAAGTGGCATTGTTTAACATGACTAGTGATACATTTATTACATCCAATTTTTAATTATTAAAGTGGCTAGAGATTTGAGTCAGTAGGTAGGCAGCAGCCACTCAATGTTAGTGGTAGCTGTTTAACAGTCTGATGGCCTTGAGGTAGAAGCTGGTTTTTCAGTCTCTCGGTCCCAGCTTTGATGCACCTGTACTGACCTCGCCTTCTGGATGATAGCGGGATGAACAGGAAGTGGCTCGGGGGGGGGGTTTGTCCTTGATTATCTTTTTGGCCTTCCTGTGACATCGAGTGGTGTAGTTGTCCTGGAGGGCAGGTAGTTTGCCCCCGGTGATGCATTGTGCAGACCGCACTACCCTCTGGAGAGCCTTACGGTTGTGGGAGGAGCAGTTGCTGATGTGTACGCCGAGGACCTTAACATTCCACCTTCTCCACTACTGTCCCGTCGATATGCTCCCTCTGCCGTTTCCTAAAGTCCACGATCATCTCCTTTGTTTTGTTGACGTTGAGTGCGAGGTCATCGCGCGGTTGCCTTCTGTCCATGGTACTGAATCGATGTTATGGCATGTGCTGTTTTAATAAGTGCTCTTGGGCCACCAGTCCTCATGTGGATTTATTTAGGTTCTAAAGCAATTCAAGTTGTGCCTGCCCCCGATGGATTTAAAAAGCCCCCTCCGGCATATCATCCTGGAGCCGAACCTGACTGTATTGCTTGAGGAACATGCACCAATGGCATTTCTCCAAAATCCAACTTCCTTAGCCCAATTTACAAGTCTGGCTATCTCAGGCCTCTCCATGCTTGCCAATACTGGTGCTCCTTCTCAGTGCTCCTCTCATGTGGAATGTATTTTCTAACCAACTATTTACATTGATACAACCGAAAGTTTAAATGTCACTTCATTCAGTCATCCTGAACTTGATGCCATAAGGAAAATTATATTTTCTTAAGCAAAGCGAGATGTTGTAAATGCAAACATTTCTGTGAGTGGAGAGTGGACTATCTGTGATAATTAGCTATATATGCATCTCCAAACACCTGTGTACACCACAAACGTGTTGTCACTGACAACGTTTACATTGTGCACAGTATTCCAGCTAGTGGCTCATATCCCACTTAAGGTCTTATTTGGGATTATCTATTTACATGCACCTTTGATATCCCGCTCATTAGTATCCCAGTATTCATGAATAAACAGAATATTCCTAATTTAAGATCATATGGGTTAAATTGAATAGTAATTTAAATATGGACACAGGAGAAGTTATTTATTATTTCAACATCTCTTGAGAAAATGTGAATGTCTGTATAATGTGTCATCTTTTACACTTATGGAACTAGACGGTATTTCAACCACATAAAATATGCACCCTAGACACACTGAAGTCTTATCAGAAACGTGTGTCGTTTTCTCTTTTCATTTCCTTAAAACGTTTCAAAACAGTTGACTAACATTTTGCACAGGACCAATCTTTCTGTATTCCGTTTTCTCCCTGTCCCTAAAACGAAACAGACAACTTTACAGGTGTTAACTAGATTACTAATGCATTCATTCTATAGATGTAAGACATTGTTATGGTGAGCACTACTATATTTAGTCTTCTGGGGCAACAAGTTATGACAAAAGAGTATCCAGAATAATAACGGGATATTGGTGTGCATGTAAACGTGGTCATTGAAAAATACTGTCGGCTGCAAAAGTGTACAGTGACGTGTGTATTTTGCATTTGTGAAATGAAAGTCAAGGGATTTATGTTTCTAGATCAATTTACGTTTAGATGGCGTATTTGGTTGTGTATTTGTTTCCAGAGCCAATTGCCCTTCAAAACGTACATACGGTCGTTGGACTATCGACTGTGCCGCAAAAGCACCCGGCAGAGTCAATATCCGCGGTTATAAACCCAGGCTCGTTAAGGTACTTAAGTTCATTATGTGGCTGGTCAGGACTGTTCCCCATCACGGCATTGATATGATTATCCATCAAACGTTAACTTACGCCAATGTCGAAGTTCCCAGAAGAATCGCATCAACAATTTGAACGCTAACCAACGTTGCACGCTGTTACGAATACGATACTAGTGGTATCAGAAATGTTATGTAATCAACTCAGCGAGCTAGCCAGCTAAGTTAGCTTGCCTTGACATGAAAAACCGTAACTGTTGGTTAGTCACATGAAAGGCTTGCATATAGTTGTTGCAATTTCTCTTTGGCATTTTACTGCATCTGGCACATAGCTACATAAACTTATGACTAACTAGCTAACGAACGTCAGTGTATTTCTTAGGTTCGGATGCTAACGTTAGCCAACAGAGGAAAACAAACACTTTTTTTCAAAGCTCAAGCCCACATAAGATCACCGATCTAGATTTCGTGATATAGGTTCAGCTTACCTGGTATGGCTACGTGTCAACATCGATTTTTTACGATCGACATGCAATCAGCAACGTTTAATTTGTTTGGGAGTTTATGTTGTGGTCTTTATAGCGCTAGTAGAGATGTCGCAGAATGATGACGAGAGAAAGTAGTGACCCGCAAACGTCGCAATGTCCGAACCTAACCATTTTAAATGTAAACTTCAATGGGGTAGGGTCGTCCCAAAGATTCCGGATAGCAAGAACGATTTTAACGCAGATCACTGCTGGCTATCAAACTAAGCCTAATGCTAACTCAATGAATTTATCAATTCAAATATGTATCAATGTTCTTAAATAAGGAAAGACAGAACTGGAAATTATGATCAAGGGGTGATAACATGAAAAAGGAAACATTTTAAGCAATGGTGTGTTTTGGAAGTAAAAGCTAATTCAGGTAGGCTATTCTCGCATTATGTTGGCTCGACCCCGTTTGGCTCCTTGAGTTTGTGACAGGTTGGGGGTGCGTCAAAAGCACAATTTATATCACTCTGTATTGGCCTAATAGTCACCATTGACCCATCATCCTCTACTCAAATGTCAATTTAAGGGCTTTATTGTCATGGGAGACATGCCAGTAAACATCTGTTTACATTCCCAAAGCAAGTGAAATAGATTTATCCATAAATACTTGGTGAAATAAACAAACAAATGTACAGTAATCATTACACTTTCAAAAGTTCCCAAAATAATAAAGACATTTCAAATGGCATATGTCTATATACAGTGTTCTAATGATGTGCAAATAGTTGTATTGGCATGGGAAAATAAGGGAAAATAAATAAACGTATATATTGGTTGTATTTACAGTGGTATTTGTTCTTCACTGGTTGCACTGGTGGCAACAGGTCACACATCTTGCTGCTGTGATGGCACACAGTGTGGTATTTCACACAATAGCTATGGGAGTTTATCAAAATTGGATTTGTTTTCAAATTCTTTGTGGATCTGTGTAATCTGAGGGAAATGTGTGTTTCTAATATGGTCATACATTTGGCAGGAGGTTAGGAAGTGCAGCTCAGTTTCCACCTCATTTTGTGGGCGGTGTGCACATAGTCTGTCTTCTCTCGAGAGCCAGGTCTATAGCAAGGCTTTGCTCACTGATTCTGTACATTGACAAATATTTCCATAATTTTGCCTTAATTTTGGTCAGTCACAGTGGTCAGGTATGCTGCCACTGTGTACTCTCTGTTTAGGGCTAAATAACATTCTAGTTTGCTCAGTCTTTTTGTAAATTGCAGACAGAGGAAGATCTTCAAAGGTAAGGGATTTATTTTATCGCTATTTGTGATTTTTGTGAATTCGGTGCTGGTTGAAAAAGTATTTAGGTGTGGGGCACTGTCCTCAGAAAATCGCATGGTATGCTTTCACCGTGAAGCCTTTTTGAAATCTGATAAAGTGGTTGGATTAACAAGAAGCTTTTAAATGATGTAAGACATTTGTATGTTCAACAATATAAAAATTTTGTCATTTGAATTTGGTGCGCTCCAACTTCACCTGATGTTGTCGATTTTGATCCCACTAGCGGGAGCCGAGCCCTTTAAAAAAGACAACAAAGTATTTGAGACTATAGCTAATGATGTTCTACTCAATATACTTGTTAAACTAATTTCCTGTATCCCCTTCTCCCTCATAGAGCTCATCCTCTCTCTTTCCCTCTGATACTGTCCACACTGTTGCAATACAGTACATGCTCCACGGTCTGTTTCCTGGCAATAATCACACTTTCCTATCATATTTACGGTCTTATTCAACTGGCTGTGCCCCACCCTTAATCTTGTAAATATAGTCTCCCCTCTTCTGCCCCCCCCCCCTCCCCGACTTTCCTCTGTACTTTAAATAAATGCCTGCCCTTAGCATCTCTATTCCACTGCTCCTGCCAACCTTGTCCATATCAGGCTTTTTGCCTCTGCCTTGCTAATTGAAACTACAACATCCCTGGTACATCAACTTCCTGGTTCCCCTCTACCCCAACATGGGCTGGGACCCAAGTAAATCTTATCTGTATACTGATCTCTCTAATCCTGCCATGGGTTTGTAGCACCCCATAAAGCAGATCTTGTCTGCTCGGTGAGCTGACGGACAGGAGACTTCATTTGACCTTTATTTAACTAGGCAAGTCGTGTTAAGAACAAATTCTTATTTTTTCAATGGCGGCTACTGGGGAACAGTGGGTTAACTGTCTTGTCCAGGGGCAGAACAACAGATTTTTACCTCGTCAGCTCGATCTTGCAACCTTTCGGTTACTAGTCCAACGCTCTAACCACTAGGCTGCCTGCTGCCCCACAGAGATTCATTAACACTGCACATGAAACCAGAGCAAATCATTACAGCTTGACTTCCTCCACCCACTGCAACGCCAACAATATGGCCATCAGCTCCGTCGTATATACAGCCAGATGCGTTTCCTAACTTCCAACCCACATTGCTGCACTACAAATGCTGACCCAGTACGTCCTGCGCTTGGATCTTTTGAACCATCCGTGTAAATGGCCACAAAATCCTGATACACAGTATCCAGACGTCTCTTAAACAAATCAGGTGGATCAACACCCTCCCTATCTTTCTGTCGTCTCTCCAGCTCTTCTAGATCAACTACTGGAGGCAGGATGAGCCATGATGGATTTACAGGAATAGCTACCGTTGGACTAAACTCCCTTCCATACCGTCCCCTCTCCTTCACCTGGGTAGTACCCACCCACGTAAAGCTTGTGTTCTGTCTTGGCTCAGGATCCCAGCATGCCTGTAAAATCCCTTTCGGAGGATGAGACACCCCATGTCCCTGTAGGTTGACCCAATAATTAATTGCCCATTGCTGTCTCATAATCTGCAATGGCATATCCCCCATCACCTGTAGTGCAGCCACTGGGGAGGTCTAAAACACCCCACTACATATTCGGAGTCCTTGCCCCTGTATGACATCTAGCCTTTCCAATGATGTCCGGACTGCCAAACCATACGCTATACTGCCATAGTCTATTCCATATGAGGTCCGGGCTGCTGAACCATACGCTTTACTGCCATCGTCTATTACAGATCGCATCAACATAACATACATGGTCCTCAATGAGGCACGGCCAGCGGGGGACAGGCACCCCGTCAGACAGCGCATCACATTTAGCACCTTCTTACACTTTCCCAATGTGTTCTGCCCAGGTCAGTGTAGTGTCAAAGTATACCCCAAGGAACCTGAAGGCCTGCACCCTCTCCAAGTTTCTCCTTTATAACCTCAGGCATACCTCATCTCCCACCGGGTAAAGAACACTGTCTGAGTTTTCTGCATAGAACCTGATTCCCACATTAATGCCCACTGCTCTACCTCGTCAATTGCTCCCTGTACCTTCCTGACTATGTATTTTTTTAACCTTTATTTAACTAGGCAAGTCAGTTAAGAACAAATTCTTATTTTCAATGACGGCCTAGGAACAGTGGGTTAACTGCCTTGTTTAGGGGAAGAACGGCAGATTTCTACCTTGTCAGCTCGGGGATTTGAACTTGCAACCTTTCTGTTGCTAGTCCAACACTCCAACCACTAGGCATGAAGCTCGGGTTAGTGTTGTGGTTGAGGCTAGGGTTAGGTTTGTGGTGAACATTAGTGTTAGGGTTGAACTGGGATGTTGACATAAAGCTAGGGTTAGGGCTCTTAACCCATTCTTATAAACCCTAAACCTAACCTTGGTTTAGTGTACTTCTTTCCTACTTTTTTTATCCTACTCCTCTTTGGACTTGTAAGGTGCTGGAGCTTGGCTCCACCTGGCTCTCCCTTTCACCCAATGTGCCAGATTCCGGCTCCGGGTAACTCTGGCTCAATTTCATCACTGCTTTACAGGCAGTAGGTTATGTCATGAGATTTTCCTCATGAACACGGGAGATGGCTCTAAGTATTCAGAGAAAGATGCCAGTTGATATCACATCCAGGTTATGCCAACTGTATATATTCAAACTTCAAGTTGGTAAAAGCTTCACACTAACTTCAGCAACACATTTCACTTAAGAAACGAATGCAAACTTAACAAAAAGGTCTCAACTCAAAAGCCATGAATGAAACACACATCGTGGGATATTCCAAAATGGTTTCTCATGAGCTCTCTGACTCTCAGGATTCTCCTGTAACCCCAGTCCCTCATAACCACGGACGTGTATCCCTGATTCCCCACCGCAGCACAGACATCGACACACATACCTCATCAACTGGCCTAACGCTTTGCCATTCTGAGAGGCCATTGTGCACTCAAATCTGGGAAACGCATCGCTGCTAAATGTATTTGAAGTTGAGCAATACCCTGAAAATGCAGTTCTTTTAGACTATCTCCTTGTTGTTCCCTACCCTGTTTTTGTTCCTCGGTGAAGGGACACAAGACGTGCCATTGTCACAGCTTCTCCTACTTGTTCTGTTTTGTTAACCACTTTAAGAAGTGTGGAAATTCCAGCACTCTGAGATGGGAGCTTTCTTTATGTGATGCAATGAAGCTGGCAGTGGAGGTGCAACAAGTGAGAGTGGAGAGAAGGGTGTCATATGCTGAGGCAGTGAGGGTGGTCCAGGCCCAGAGAGATACAGGATCAAGGTAGCTGGAGGTAAAGAGCTGAGTATGACAGGGTTGACATGGGAAGAGGTTGGAGATCAACCTCAATCAGCCGAGGGTGGAGTCATGTATTACTGGATCTTAGTTATGGTAGTAGTACTACAATGGAATGCTTGAAGCCTATTGGCTAATGGGCAGGAGTTCAAGGAGTTAATTGTGGATATGCCAGCTAAGCCTGATGTGATTTGTATGCAGGATACATGGCTCAAACCGGATGGAAATTGCTGAGGCTATACCTAAGAGTTCAGGGAGGAGGAGGAAAGCAGTCCCATGGTGGTCGGAGGAGTGTGGGGAAATGGTGAGGAGTAGGAACAGGGCATTTAGAGCACTGAAAAGGACACATAACTTCCAACATCTGATTCAGTGTAAGCAGGCCCAGGCCCTGGTGAGAAGAAATATCCGTCAGGCAAAGAGGTCATGTTGGAATCGGTTCTGTAACACCATTGGTAGGGTGACACCTGTGGAAGAAGTGTAGGGGATGATTAAGAGGATGAGTGAGGTTAGAAGGGAGTGGGATTATCCAGTGTTGATGAGTGGGAAGGATGTGGCAGTAACAGATGCGGAGAAGAGGAGAAGCACATAGCTCGGACAATTTGTCAGAGGAGGGACAAAGGTGGAGAGAGAAAGAGAGAGGAGAATCTAAAGTCTTGCGTAATTGGTCAGATGCTTGATTAAGTTCTGGGTCCATACCTGTTAAGAGAGAGAACGAGGATCGGAACCTTAATAAAGAGCTCCACCCTCTCTCTTTGCAAGGTAGGGGCAAGTCAATGGGCCAAAGGTCCCCCCTCTCCCCTTCTGAAATTTGAAAGATGCTAAAACCTGAGAAATCCTGATTTGTCCAAAGCACCAGAACGAATGCTATTCATTATCTCACACATCCGGTGGTATCATGACATATCTACGGTACCATTTACAGTGCCTTCGGACAGTATTCAGAACCCTTGACTAAAAAAATAAAATTCCCTTATCAATCTACACACATTACCCCATAATGACAAAGCAAATACAGGTATTTTTTTTCGTTTTTTCCCCTAAATTATATATATATATATATATATATATATATATATATATATAAAAAACAACTGAAATATCACATTTACGTAAGTATTCAGGCCCTTTACTCAGTACTTTGTTGAAGCACATTTGGCAGCGATTACAGCCTCGAGTCTTCATGGGTATGACGCTACAAGCTTGGCACACCTGTATTTGGAGATCCTCTCAAGCTCTGTCAGGTTGGATGGGAAGCATTGCTGCACATCTAGTTTCAGGTCTCTCCAGAGATGTTCAATCGGGTTTAAGTCCGGGCTCTGTCTGGGCCACTCATGGACATTCAGAGACTTGTCCAGAAGCCACTCCTGCGTTGTCTTGGCTGTATGCTTAGGGTCGTTGTCCTGTTGGAAGGTGAACCTTCGCCCCAGTCTGCAGTCCTGCTCGATCTAGAGTGGGTTTTTATCAAGGATCGCTCTATACTTTTCTCTGTTCATCTTTCCATCGATCCTGACGAGTCTCCAAGTCCCTACTGCTTAAAAACATCCCCACAGTATGATTCTGCCACCCCCATGCTTCACCGTAGGGATGGTGCCAGGTTTCTTCCAGACGTGATGCTTAGCCAAAGAGTTCAATCTTGCTTTCATCAGAAAAGAGAATCTTGTTTCTCATGGTCTGAGAGTCTTTAGGTGCCTTTTGGCAAACTCCAAACAAGCTGTCATGTGCTTTTTACTGAGGAGTGGCTTCCGTCTGGCCACTCTACCATAAAGGCCTGATTGGTGGAGTGCTGCAGAGATGCTTGTCCTTCTGGAAGGTTCTCCTATCTCCACATAGGAACACTAGAGCTCTGTCAGGAACTTCAGTGTTGCAGAAATGTTTTGGTACCCTTCCCCAGATCTGTGCCTCGACATAATCCCGTCTCGGATCTCTACGGACAATTCCTTCCACCTCATGGCTTGTTTTTTGCTCTGACATGCACTATCAACTGTGGGACCTTATATAGACAGGTGTGTGCCTTTCCGAATCATGTCCAATCAATCTAATTTACCAGAAGTGAACTCCAATCAACTTGTAGATACAGCTCAAGGATGATCAATGGAAACAGGATGCACCTGAGCTCAATTTCGAGTCTCATAGCAAAGGATCTGAATACTTAGGCTTTTAATTTTATAAGAAAAATTCAAGGTGTCTGAATACTTTCCGAAAGCACTATGTTTACGTAGTCTGTCCACGAGAGATTAGTTCAACCCTCACACTAACTTCAACCACAAACCCAACCCAAACCTTAGATCCAGCCCTAACTTTAACCCTAGCCTAATGTAGCAGGCGTAAAATAAACACCTGAAACTAGATCCCCAACATACTGATTTTAACCAGAATAAAAAACAACTGCCAGGGGAGGAGCTCCTCTGCACTGTTCAGCCAATCCAGTACATTTGGAGGAGGACTTAAGGTGGAGTGTCACCTTGTTAACATCCAAACGTGCAAGTTGTGTCACGGGCTCTCTTTCTCGGCTACTCTAACCCTCTTCAGCTCTGACCCTGACTTCAGTATTCTGTTTCCTTTCTCGATTCTATCAGCAGAGGGCGTGCTTAACATTGTTGCTTGAGTGTTTGGACCTTGAAATTACAATAATCAGCATTTTCATGAGACTGTGGTAAATACTTAGGTTGAAAATAAAACGTGAAACAAAAATAGTATTTATGGAGTGAATACTGATATTGGATAGACCTCTAATTACCTTAGACCATTAGTTTACTAATAACACGAAGATAATTGACTGAGAAAAATAATACAGTAAAATTCAACGCAGCAGTCGGAATTCAGCTCTCCCATTGGCAACATTTTGTTTGACTTTTATTTAACTTGGAAAGTCAGTTAAGAACAAATTCTTATTTTCAATGACAGCTTAGGAACAGTGGGTTAACTGCCTTGTTCAGTGGCAGAACGACAGATTTTTACCTTTGTCAGCTCAGGGATTTGAGCTTGCAACCTTGCAGTTACTAGTCCAACCACTAGGCTACCTGCCACCCCCAAAACATAGTAGGAAGCTGATGTACTGAGCCTTGGATTTGGGTCTTCTGACCAGCCAGTCACTAATTGCATGCTCATGAAAGGGAAATGTTGTGGTATTGTTCTTGTCAGTGGTAAGTAATTGTACTGAGCAGTAGGGAACAAGCTGTTGTTGGGTTTGTGTCAGTTGCTCATGTTGATTCATTGCCGTGCATTGATCACTGGACCAGGTGGATGGTGAGTTTATCTGCATGGTGTCATACATTGTGTTATCCACAAAGACACATTCAGAAATACGCTAAAACTCATCTTTGATTTTCTGAGAACAAACATTTTACAATTCAGATAGCATCCACTCACTAGTTTTTTAAATGCCAGAATCAGACATTTTACATACAAAAAGAACACTTGTTGAAATGAACAGACATAGCAACTTGTACACATTTAATAAAAACATGTAAGAAAATAAATGCACTCACTAATATAAACACATACAAGCATTTCTTCCTGTCTTACACTTCCCTTACAAAGAACCCACATGTGAAAAGAAACATTGAAAAATGTTGAGTGTAAAAAAAAAAAAAAATACAGACACGTGGTTTTCAGACATACAATGCCAGTCAAACGTTTGGCCACACCTACTCATTCAAGGGTTATTTTTTATATTTTAAATAGTATAATACTGAAGACATCAAAACTATGAAATAACACATATGGATTCATGTAGTAACCAAAAAAAGTGTTAACAAATCAAAATATATTTGAGATTCTTCAAAGTAGCCACCCTTTGCCTTGATGACATCTTTGTACACTCATCGCATTCTCTTAACCAGCTTCACCTAGAATGCTTTTCCAACAGTGTTGAAGGAGTTCCCACATATGCTGAGCTCTTGTTAGCTGCTTTTCCTTCACTTTGTGGTCCAACTCATCTCAACCCAATTGAGATGATTTGGGGTCGGGTAATTGTGGAGGCCAGGTCATCTGATGCAGCACTCAATCACTCTCCTTGGTCAAATAGCCCTTACACAGCCTGGATGTGTGTTGAGTTATTGTCCTGTTGAAAAACAAATGACGGTGGGACTAAGTGCAAACCAGATGGGATGGTGTATTGCTCCAGAATGCTGTGGTAGCCATGCTGGTTAAGTGTTCTTTGAATTCTATATAAATCACTGACATTGTCACCAGCAAAGCACACCCACACCATCACACTTCCTCCTCCATGCTTCATGTTGGGAACCACACATGCGTAGATCATCCGTTCACCTATTCTGCATCTCACAAAGGCAGCGGTTGGAACCAAAAATCTTAAATTTGGACTTATCAGACCAAAGGACAGATTTCCACCATTCTAATGTCTATTGCTCGTGTTTCTTAGCCCAAGCAAGACTCTTATTATTATTGGTGTTCTTTAGTGGTGGTTTCTTTGCAGCAATTCTATCATGAAAGCCTGATTCATGCAGTCTCTGAACAGTTGAGATGTGTCTGTTACTTGAACTCTGTGAAGCATTTATTTGGGCTGCAATTTCTGAAGTGCAGTTAACTCTAATGAACTTATCCTCTGCAGCAGAGGTAACTCTGGGTCTTCCTTTCCTGTGGTGGTCCTCAGGAGAGCCAGTTCCATCATAGCTCTTGATGGTTTTTGTGACTGCACTTGAAGAAACTTTCAAAGTTCTTTAAATTTTGTAGATTGACTGACCTTCATGTCTTAAAGTAATGACTGTTGTTTCTCTTTGCTTATTTGAGCTGTTCTTGCCATAATATGGACTTGGTCTTTTACCAAATAGGGCTATCTTCTGTATACCACCCCTACCTTGTCACAACACAACTGATTGGCTCAAACGCATTAAGAAGGAAACAAATTCCACAAATTAACTTCAAACAAGGCACGCCTGTTGATTGAAATGCATTCCAGGTGACTACCTCATGAATCTGTTTGAGAGAATGCCAACGGTCACAGCTGTCATCAAGGCAAAGGGTGGCTACTTTGAAGAATCTCACATATAATATATATTTTGACAGTTTTTTGGTTACTACATGATTCCATATGTGTTATTTCATCGTTTTGATGTCTTCACTATTATTCTACAATGTAGAAAATAGTAAAGATAAAGAAAAACCCTGGAATGAGTAGGTGTGTCCAAACTTTTGACTGGTATTGTATGTGTGACATTTCAAATGTAAACAAACATGTGAGTCAGACACGTGGTTATGGGACACGTTTGAAGTGTCAAATATATTTTTCACATGACATTTCACGTGTGTTTTTGTAACTGACGGAATTAGAACCCAGGTCCCCATGGGAGAAGCTAAGGGTTTGACCATTCGACCGAGAGGGCCAACACTAACTTTGATATCGTAGGCGGGGCTACCTCATCACATGACCATGAGCAACCATAACCACCTCATGTCCTCTACACTTTCACGTGTGCATTTTCACATTTTAATATCAACTAGGGCTGTCAAACTCTTCAAAAATGTAATTGAGTTTATCACAGGATTTGCTGTGATTATTCACAATGAATCGCAAATTCATAATTTGCCCAAATTGAGCTGTAATTTAAGATTTTTCATACAAAAAAAGCATTACAGAAATATTGACGTCTTGATTTTGTCCAAAGTAACGGTTAGCAAAATTAGATGAGTTGATAAACTCTAACCCCAAAGTCAACTTGTTTCAACGTCGGATTGTTTTTCAGCTTTAAATGACACATTTTAACATGTTAAACAGGATAAATAATGATGATGTGGTCATCCTGTCTGGGTTGGCACCCCCCTTGGGTTGTGCCATGGCGGAGATCTTTGCGGGCTATACTCAGCTTTGTCTCAGGATGGTAAGTTGGTGGTTGAAGATATCCCTCTAGTGGTGTGGGGGCTGTGCTTTGGCAAAGTGGGTGGGGTTATATCCTTCCTGTTTGGCCCTGTCCGGGGTGTCCTCGGATGGGGCCACAGTGTCTCCTGACCCCTCCTGTCTCAGCCTCCAGTATTTATGCTGCAGTAGTTTATGTGTCGGGGGGCTGGGGTCAGTTTGTTATATCTGGAGTACTTCTCCTGTCCAATTCAGTGTCCTGTGTGAATCTAAGTGTGCGTTCTCTAATTCTCTCCTTCTCTCTCTCGGAGGACCTGAGCCCTAGGACCATGCCCCAGGACTACCTGACATGATGACTCCTTGCTGTCCCCAGTCCACCTGGCCGTGCTGCTGCTCCAGTTTCAACTGTTCTACCTTATTATTATTCGACCATGCTGGTCATTTATGAACATTTGAACATCTTGGCCATGTTCTGTTATAATCTCTACCCGGCACAGCCAGAAGAGGACTGGCCACCCCACATAGCCTGGTTCCTCTCTAGGTTTCTTCCTAGGTTTTGGCCTTTCTAGGGAGTTTTTCCTAACCACCGTGCTTCTACACCTGCATTGCTTGCTGTTTGGGGTTTTAGGCTGGGTTTCTGTACAGCACTTTGAGATATCAGCTGATGTACGAAGGGCTATATAAATACATTTGATTTGATTTGATTTGATAAGGAGACAAGGAGAGCCAGCTTCTCTATTCTTTTCACTGGGCTTCTACCAACGGTCACATATCAACGTGAACTTGCAGTTCCACATGTGAACGTGACATATTCAAATGTGGAGTTTTCTTACATGTGAAACTGCAAATAAGATTTTTACATGTGATTTGTATTTACATGTGAAAATGCAATTCCATATGTGTACGTGAGATTTTCACACGTAGCGTTTTCTTACCATGTGAAACTGCAAATTTGATTTTCACATGAGATTGATTTTCAAATGTGGGCTTGCAATTCCACGTGAACGTGAGATTTTCACATGTGCAACTGCAATTCACGTGAGGTGAAAACAACATATTTTATTTTCACATGTGGAAAGCTGGTATTTACATGTGAACTCTAAATGTAATAGATGTGAAAATACAGTTTCACATGTGAAATTTAAGCTCAACATGGGAAATCAGCTATTTAACATGAAAAATTGCGATTTCACATGTTAAACTGCAAATTTGACCTGTTTTTTTTTAATGTAAGAGTTAGCTAACATGGGGCTTTGGCTAAGGTAAACTTTCACAAATCGCAATTAATATGAATCAAAGCAGAACAGGACAGTAATGCTTTGAGCAAACTGATTAGTCTATAGCTCATCCTGGAGGGAGAATCAACAGGTACCACTACTGTTGTTGGCTTAATTAATATGTAGAATGAATATGCTCCTCTCCAGCTGGCTGCTTCCTCTGTCTAAAGCAACTGTAGGAGTCTCCATTTCCTCTCTAATGGTATGGTCTTTAGTCTAATTAAAGCGTCCCATTGGGATGGGGCAAAAAAACGATTCTAATTGAGGGATAGTGGCAGGACAAGTTCAGACTGTTGATGCTACAATTGAATTAAAAACAGTTCTGCTTCTGTTGAGATGCCTTGTCTGCTGTGCACACTGGCTGTGGTGCACACTGACCGTCACTGAAGCCTCTCATAATGTAGTCTGCCTTTTGAGATGAACTACATGTCTCAACAACCTGTTCATCTATTTGTCGTTTGAAGTCCTCCAGGAACAGGCGACTGAGTGATGATAGGCCCTATTTCCATGCTCGGTTCTAATTTTCCTGGACTCTTAGCGTAAAAAACGAGATTGAGATCTGAGCTTGTATGCTTTTTTTTATTTTTGAGCTACAACGATAGGGTAAATGAAATGTCTGTTTTCCTAAAATGGTCTTATAAATAAGAAATGTACCAGTGTTTTGAGCCTGCATGTTGCTAGTGATGTCCACCCGACAGCACTGTAGGGATCACTGTAGAGTTAGTGGTTGGTGATCAAATGAAGGGCGGCACGATACACAGGGTCAAGAGCCTTCAGTGTAGAGCTTGAGGCACATAAACAGTATCGCCGTAGTGCAACACGGAGAGAAAAGTACAATGAATTAACTGCCCTGGGCAACATCCTACAAACCCTTCAAATATCTTACAAAACAATGCCCATGATTTTCCCAGGCCTGAGAATATGATAAATCTTCTAATTGCTATGGACCTCACGAACTCTTCAAATCCTCTTAGGCAATATGTCTGTTTGATTTTTCTCACCATTAGCCACGTAAATGATTCTATTGTTACAGGTCTGGATCAGTGAATGGCCCTTTTTAAGTCCTCAAGTTGTCCACAAAACATTTAAAGAAAAGATTGTCTATGGCTGGCGCACTTGTTTTCAGCTAAAGTGGTACATTTATATTGTACTACTGTGTTGTACTACTGTGTTGTACTAAATAGCGTATAATAGAATAAATATCCTTTGGTAAAGTAGACTGCACAGACGCCTGTCAGCTTTAGGCAACAACACATGTATTTCCCCACAGGAACGGTAAGTAGACTTTCATAGTGTTGTCCTGTTAGCAAACAAACGGGTCACTAATGGAAACCCACGTTTAGCCCAAAGACGGCTCACAAGTTGTGTCTAGAACTGGGTCCACAGACCCACAGTTGGTGTGGAAGCCCAGTGTCAGTTTGGGTAACAGTAGACCCACAATAGCCCAAGCCAGGCTCCCTACCAGGGGGCCAACAGATCTACAAATGTCAATGTCGAGGGAACAATCCCAGAGTGAATGGAGCAGCATTAGCCAGGCCCCTAATGCCAGTTTACTAACACCTGTGTTAGTGCACCATCACTGTGGTGAAGACGACTGTCCAACAACTCGTAATCCCATAAGCTCCCACAGCATTTGCATATTCCTCATTATTTTATTTAAACCTGAAGAAGGCAGGTTTTCACAGCTAGCGTTCTCTATTCCTCCACTCCCGCTACCTGGGTGGCTTTGGAACAGTGTAACAGAGTAATGTTAGGGAATGTGAGGTTGATATGTATGTAAGGGATTAACAGAATGAGTTTGGGTGTGAACCAATGCAGCCATATTCTCTACACGGGATCAGGGTAATTGGAGGGGTGGAGAAGATGGACGATCCATTAGGTTGAGTCTGTTTGCTCAGCGGTCAGCAGGCCTAGTTTGGCAATTTTGCTCCCGCTTTTGGCACTGCTACTTTGTAAGTGTTGTGTTGGGGGGAGGGGGCTTTTTTTGTCACCAGACCTTAGCCCTGAGAACCTCTGTATATTCACCAAGCTAAGCAGATCCCCCTACAAAGCAAATGCCTTGAAGATTTAGCATGGCGGACTAGTAGTGTGGTGAAAAAGGGAAAAATTGCTGTGTACATTTCAAGTGATACTTGAGGTGGCGACCCAATCAGACCACACATTCTGCCGCTCTCTACAAGTGAGAGATCATTGAAATCTATAAACACCTCCAAAGCCTCTTTCTTATTTTTTATTAATTCTCTGGCTTCTAAATCTCTGCATCAAATGTGCCAAAATCTACTTCAAAGAAGATTGAAATGGTTCAAATTCAGCATATAAAGAAAGGCATTATGGAAAGGCTCTCCCCTCTCTCCGAATCTATTTGATTGTGTGGCATTTGAATGTGAAAGCTAGTGGAAATGCCACATAGCGGAACTCAAATGATTCAAAGGAACAACATGTTTCAAGTCGTAATATTTTTTTTGTTACAAATATGTTCCAGCAAAGTTATGACTCAAAATCATCATCATTTCAGATATGTAGGCTAGAGTTTTCCTTGTCAAAGCTGTTCAGTTGTACTATTAGGCTATTAAGGTGGACATTTCCCTTGTGTGAAAAATATTATCCAGCATGTAAAATGATCTGATTACAGGTGGTACTACTTCAATATTGTATCACACACACACACACACACGCACAATATCACAACAGAGCTGTGTTAATCAAGTGGTGGGAATCAGATCAGTTGTCACCACCAATTCTCCTCTGTGTGTGACAGTGGTAAGATTGCCTTCAGAGCCAATCAGGGGAGGGGGTGGTGTGTGTGTGCTCTGGGTCTGGGTGGGTTGTGAGGGGCTAATGGGTGATCAGTGTGAAGGATCGAGCTTCTCATTACCTCTAATCTCTAGTGTTCTTCTGGGGATAGCTAGCTAGCTGGCCATTACTGTCACACAGCACAACAGTGATCCGATACAGAATTAGACAAATGTGCTAACCTGTGAGAAGCTTCTCTAACTGTTTTTGGAGATCCTGTCAACTGGGTTATGTTGCTCTATCTAAAGGCCATGGAGTCAGTGGTGTTTTCTAACATGTCTGTTTGCTACATAAGGCATCATTTGTGCCTTGTTGGGATTCAAAGATCGCCCGTTGACATAGATTCAACACTCTAACCGGCTTAATTCTGTTGCTGATGGCGCTTGTGCCGAACGTAGGTTAATTAACCCCTGCCTGCATCCTCCCTACCCCAGGCGTCCTCACACACAAGCACACACAGACCGGCACAAAGGTTTGGTTATAAGCAGATAAAAGGCCCATAATGACATGGCAGCAGGTTGGAACAAAAGGCATGGACTGGTGGCGGCCATCATGTCTTCTGCCTCAGCGAACAACACAACAGGCCATGCCGCGTGCGGACCATGTGATTGGAACTGTATTGATCACTCAATTTGTGGCCCTGGTTATCCTGGGGCCGTCTGGTGCTGTCCCTGGGGGCCTGGAGGGCTGGCCCAGAAGGGGCTGGCCCAGGGCTCCGTCTGCTCCCCTGACAGGCCCAGCTCTGGGGTTGAAGAATGGGGGAGGCAGGTGGTGTGACTAAGCAGGGCCTTGTTAGAATGGGGCGGTGCGGACGGGAGGGGCGCGTCGTCAGGGACTATCCAAAAACAGGCTGCTGGGCGCAATTTTTTTGTTGACATCCCTCCAACTGTTCACATTTCAACGCTCTGACCCTTTTTTCATTTCTATACAATACGTTGTTAACAAAACAGTTTACAAACCACGGGCGATACATTATCCACTCTGACTTCTCAGATTTACTCTGACTAATGGATTCAGCCACTGAGCTGTGCAAAAGTCCACACATGAACAATGTTCAATATCTCCTTTGTGTAGCATTCGAAAACAAACACAAACTTACCAACAGGTCGTGTCTGTAATACTTGTGTGTGTGTGTATATTATAAATATTTACACAAATATCACTCTCTTTTTTGCAGTTCTGATATTTGTGGGAGCTCACAACGTAAGAGTTCCCAACGTAGCAACTTAATTCTGAAGAACCTATTCCTAATTGAACATGTAAAAAAGTGCTTGGACATTTTCTAATGATACCAAATTCAATTTGAATTGAATAGAACGACAGAGTAAGTAAATGAACAAAACAAACCTAACCACAAAAATAGAAGAAGGAAAAAAAGGGAGAAAAGCGAATCAGTGAGTTGGTCTGTTATTGTGACACAGTCAGCAACCACGGTAAAAGTGTTTCCATATAAAAGCAACTTAAGTAGGTAAGCTTTGCACACTCCACATGTTACAACCGCTGTCTTCCCCAGGGGAAAGCTTTGCACACTCCTCATGTTACAACCGCTGTCTTCCCCAGGGGAGAGCTTTGCACACTCCTCATGTTACAACCGCTGTCTTCCCCAGGGGAGAGCTTTGCACACTCCTCATTTTACAACCGCTTTCTTCCCCAGGGGAGAGCTTTGCACACTCCACATGTTACAACCGCTGTCTTCCCCAGGGGAGAGCTTTGCACACTCCTCATGTTACAACCGCTCTCTTCCCCAGGGGAGAGCTTTGCACACTCCACATGTTACAACCGCTGTCTTCCCCAGGGGAGAGCTTTGCACACTCCACATGTTACAACCGCTGTCTTCCCCAGGGGAGAGCTTTGCACACTCCACATGTTACAACCGCTGTCTTCCCCAGGGGAGGGCTTTGCACACTCCTCATGTTACAACCGCTGTCTTCCCCAGGGGAAAGCTTTGCACACTCCTCATGTTACAACCGCTGTCTTCCCCAGGGGAAAGCTTTGCACACTCCTCATGTTACAACCGCTGTCTTCCCCCGGGGAAAGCTTTGCACACTCCTCATGTTACAACCGCTGTCTTCCCCCGGGGAAAGCTTTGCACACTCCTCATGTTACAACCGCTGTCTTCCCCAGGGGAAAGCTTTGCACACTCCTCATGTTACAACCGCTGTCTTCCCCCGGGGGAAAGCTTTGCACACTCCTCATGTTACAACCGCTGTCTTCCCCAGGGGAGAGCTTTGCACACTCCTCATGTTACAACCGCTGTCTTCCCCCGGGGGAAAGCTTTGCACACTCCTCATGTTACAACCGCTGTCTTCCCCAGGGGAAAGCTTTGCACACTCCTCATGTTACAACTGCTGTCTTCCCCGGGGGAAAGCTTTGCATTTATAGTGATCTTAAAGAAATTAATTTGACTTTAACTAGATCATCTTGTCCCTTTTCACACAGTCAGAGACCCCTGGGGTTGACAATAGGGCCTTTGAGAGGGGAAGGAGGTTAGTGCTGGCCAAAGGTTAAACAGGCCGTCCCCTCATGATAAATCACTGCTTAATGAGCCTGCCATTGTCCCACATTGTATTGCTCACTTTCAGACCGTTACCTTCTGGTTGTAAAGCTGACACAGCTAATGAACTGTGCCGCTTTGAACTCATCCACAATATTGACTGATTGCATGGAGCAGATGTCTCTGGCCAAGCAACTAGTAAATGTACATTTGATTAAGAAAGAGTTCATGGCCCTGGATGTGGCTAGTACCGTGTGTGTGTGTGTGTGTGTGTGTGTGTGTGTGTGTGTGTGTGTGTGTGTGTGTGTGTGTGTGTGTGTGTGGAGGGATCATTCACCCAGGGAAGTTCATTTTAAAACAATGAATTTTCACTTTGACAGGACTCTCTCGCTCTCTGCGAATATACTCCACTGGAGCACGGCAGGTTGTTCTGCTGTTTCTGTCGGGTCAATTTTCGGGTTTGTCTTCACGGGCTACTTCTGTTGAATATGGTGGCTCCTTGGCAATAGTCTGGAGTCTTTCAAAAGTATGTGTTTGGAAGAACTATTGGAGCATGTATGCCTCTATTAGGACAATCGACTGGGGCAACGGGGCTTTGAGCTCCGAAGGAAAACTTTTTTTGGTTGACTTTTATTTTCAGAAGGTGATCTTCTATTTTGATGTTGGTCTTCAACCTAGATCTGTACAGAGTGAAATATTTTCTCCACAGCTTGTCATAGCAGATAGAGACGCACGCCACTAACCCACTGTTGCATCCAAAAGATTGTTTGGAGTAATACAGAGGGTAGTGTTTGATGTTAATTGAGCTAAAAAGGCCAAATTGACAGTTTAAATAAAACCACACTACTTATGATATATATTTTATTGGTTTTTCTCACGCAAGAATGCCAAAGATTCTTTACCACAGGTTTACAGCAGTACTGTACTTTGGCATATAATCATTAAGACACGTGAAATATCCAAACATACATTCAACAATCAGAGTACAATACTATAACGCAATTCAAATACCCATACTGTATTCATCATGATCCTACAATGACAATATCAAACACATTCTGTATCCCACCTCGTGCCAATAGTCTAGAGGCGGAAGCTTAAAACCCCACTCTTCAATTCTGATTAGAAATGTATATATTTTTCATTTATCATACATTTTCTTGAATCCTCTGAACAATATAAAGTCCACATGGAAGTGTAGCCGACATTGAGAGCTCCCACAAAGTCTTCTTCCAATGTGTCCTAAGGGAGAGGTAATGGCTTAATAAGTAGGCATGACTAAACATGAGCCGGTGCACCAGCTTGTCGTGACAGAGAGGGAAAGTGGAGGAGAAAGGTATTGCTGAGCTCCACTGATTAGCATATAATTGCTGCCTTTGTATTTAGACATAGGGAATTAGTCTTGTGCTAGCTTTAATGCTAGTGGCTGGCTGTCCATTCACCCGCTCAACGTATGTAGCTGGCGCCGTTGCAAAGTAGTTCTGACATTCGAAAATGCCTTGTTTAAGTTCAGTCGATACAGTCGACAGCTAGCATAGCAGGATTATCATGTTCGGGGAAATAACTTCCTGGATTATTCTAGATTTAATAAGCAGCTAAACTATAAATGGAACATGCACTTTCCCACAATTTCACAATATTCAACTGAGATTAGAACATGTACATCTGCGTGAATATTCAAAACAATTATCAAAAATCGAAATAAATGTTAACCAATAATCCAGTCAAAGGAAGAACACGAGAAAGTCAATAAGGGGATTTATCTTCCGAGAAATGTCATAACTAAGCAATTACTCTGAAACAATCAAAAACAAATGGTTACCTCTCTGTTAGATGTTCAGTGGGTAAATAAAAAACACAAACAGGAGGTAAAGAAGTACGGTTCATTTGTGGTCTCTCTCATGTTATATTGAGATTAGGGACCAATCTACCTCAAAGTGCAGATTTAGTCAGATCAGTTGAAGGATCTGGTTCCTTGTTGAGAAAATGTGACCCTATTCAGTCCAGATTTTACTTTGTGATGGAGTATGTCCCAAAATATTACAAAATCCAATAGAGATTTAGGAGAAAAACGGTTTTCCAGTTACTGTATCCGTAGTCTATCCACACAGACAGTTTCAGGTACATATTTTTCTTAGTTAAGTACTAATAGACATAAACTTCTAACTTGGATTGTAGTGTTTGTTAGGAGTTTGAGAGACCTACTATGGTAGTAATGCCGAACAAAATATGGGTACACCGAGTACCCAAAATATTGGAAAATAGTGCTAAATTGTATTTTTTTGGTGAATATCTATTTAAAAGAATCCTAGGCTGGGATTCCATCTGATCGCGCTTTGTTGACTAGGAACCTTTTTAAAGGCAATGTTCTCGCCTTCGCGGAGACCACATTCACGGTGGCTCAATCGGAAATTACCCTTCGATGTCAAGCATGCTAAAACGTGAATTTACCAGTGATCAGATTGAATCTCGGCCCTCGTCGCCTCCTCATAGCTACATCTGAGTAGCATATCACCACCAGTACTTTTTCATACCTTACACACGTTGTACAACCACAAGGGGTTCCTTTTGCCTCCACAAAGAATTGCTCGCTGTGCATGAAGTTCTGTTCGTTGCTAAACCATTATCTGTGTAATACTATTTCATGAGTCATCGTATTGACCCAGCCATTTTCATGGTGTGCCTATTTAAATGTGTTGTTACATGGTGTGTCTGCCACGGTCTGTGTGAGTGTGTGGTGCTCACATGGCAGGCCCTGAGAGGAATGTGTGTGTGCGGGGGCTCCCATGCTGCCCAGGGCCATGATAAATGGTCTGTGGTCAGCTTGAGGAGGGGAGGGTTCCAGAGCCGTGCACGAAGGCCCCTGGGGGTCGTCAGCTCAGCGAGATGGAGGGATGAGGTGGACCCACGCCAATTATGTCCCTTTGTGCCAGACCGCTCTGTGATTGACATCAGTGTTTCCCTCTCCCCATGGCCCCCATTGAAGAACACTGGCCAGCCACTGACCTGCACAGTGGAGGCAATACATTTGAACAATCTTAACAATCTTGCTACTTGCTTTAAGCAGAAGTCTCTCTGATGGCGGTTCAAGAAAGTACTAACATATTGGCTTTGGAGACATTTCATTGGTGGTTGTAACATAATGAAAGTCTGAGGTTCTCTAAGATTTCCAGAAAATGATTGAATCATTTCTTATTTTAAAGTGACTCAAAAGTGCAAAGGTCAAAAGACGTATGTTCCCTACCACATTGACAGTCACAAGACCCAGCATCCTCACACAGTTAGCATCTTTATAACCCTGGAAAGACCCTTTGTCCCCTTTTGACACAAAATTATCACTCATTACTTTTTAAAAGCCCTTTTCCGAGTTTCTATTAATTTTCATTGATGCCAGCCTTTTTGTGCCTTTCTCAATGCGCTATTCCTTCCCCCTTTTTGTTTCCCCTCAAGTGACGGCTGAATAACTACTCAAGAAATGAGAGCATAATGACCCGGCAATGGTGACAAAACCTAATTGGTCACGGAGGCCAGTGGCTAATGAGCTGAAAAAAATGAGCCCATGGGTGTGTAGTAACTGTATTTTCCTCTGCCTCTACTCCTTTCGTCACAGCCCTGTGTGGCATTTTTAACAAACTGAAATGGCACCAGATGCAACAGGGCTCAGACACTTTGACTTGAATTGGGAAACCATATGTTCAGATAAGTCATGGTTTCCTCTTTCCCACAGGCAGGGGCCAGCGTGTCTGTGAGGTAGAGCACTGGTGGCCAGGAAGCACCACTTTACGACTCGGCACCATGGGAGACAAAAAAAAAAAATATCTCTTAGACACAAATCTTAATAAGCTTTATTTTATTTACATCAAAGATTTAGATTTTCTTTGGGTTTCATCACCTTTTGAGAAGTCGACTTCTTTTCGTCCCACTCAGTGTGTCATTTATAATAAAAATATACTTAAGTGTGGGTAAATATTTTGGGAGGGAGTATCTCAAATAGATACGTTCAAAAAATACATTTCATTGTATTTAATGAATTTATTAAATAAGAGTAACACCACATATGTCCCTTGTGATAAATATAGTTTTCTGTTCGGGTCAGCCGCAAAGGCGGAAAGCTCCCCAAAGGCTTTGTTTTTGCAAGCTTGGCTGCTCAGTTCACACTGTTGTTAGCTCCAGTCAAGTGAAGTTATTATCCCTTTTTTAATATACTGCACTTCTTGCCCTTGTGAACCTGTTGAGAGGATCTGAAAGGGACCTGAAGAGTACCACTGGCTCCTGAAAATACTGCTGACTATGAGGCCGAAAGGGGGAACTCCAGTTTTATTCACTTCCTAAGATAACACCATACAGAATGATAGACTCCTCTGGACTGTTTGTCCCCCCTCGCCCATTGTTCTTCCTTTCATTGAGTGAGACTTGAGGGGGCCGTCACAGGTAGGAGAGCAACAGAGATAATTCCCAGCCCATGGTTGATTGCCCCCTTATAGACACTCACTCTCAGGGCCCTGAAAGGCCTCAGACGCTGGTGAATAAACTCCTACTCGCTTCCATAAACTTTTTCTCCTCCTGAATTTTCCGGGGATGTGAGCATCTCCCAGCCAGGCCCGGGGATGTCTCTGAAAGAGAGCCTGTTTGGAATCAAAGCCCGGCGGCTCCACCCCTCTCTGCACACACACAAAAAGAGAGCGCCTCTGATCCAGCCCTCAGCTAGTAAAGACAAGCTCTTATTTTCCCTCCTATGGTATACCATCCCCGGTTCTTTTCCCTCCTATGGTATACCATCCCCGGTTCTTTTCCCTCCTATGGTATACCATCCCCGGTTCTTTTCCCTCTTATGGTATACCATCCCCTGTTCTTTTCCCTCCTATGGTATACCATCCCCGGTTCTTTTCCCTCCTATGATATACCATCCCCGGTTCTTTTCCCTCCTATGGTATACCATCCCCGGTTCTTTTCCCTCCTATGGCATACCATCCCCGGTTCTTTTCCCTCCTATGGTATACCATCCCCGGTTCTTTTCCCTCCTATGGTATACCAAACCAGGTTCTTTTCCCTACTATGGCATACCATCCCCGGTTCTTTTCCCTCCTATAGTATACCATCCCAGGTTATTTTTCCCTCCTATGGTATACCATCCCAGGTTCTTTTCCCTCCTATTGTATACCATCCCAGGTTATTTTCTCTCCTATAGTATACCAAACCAGGTTATTTTCCCTCCTATATTATACCATCCCAGGTTATTTTCCCTCCTATTGTATACCATCCCAGGTTCTCTTCCCTCCTATGTTATATTATCCCAGGTTATTTTCCCTACTATAGTATACCATCCCAGGTTATTTTCCCTCCTATAGTATACCATCCCAGGTTATTTTCCCTCCTATGGTATACCATCCCTGGTTATTTTCCATTCTATAGTATACCATCCCAGGTTATTTTCCCTCCTATGGTATACCATCCCAGGTTATTTTCCCTCCTATAATATACCATCCCAGGTTATTTTCCCTCCTATGTTATATTATCCCAGGTTATTTTCCCTCCTATAGTATACCATCCCAGGTTATTTTCCCTCCTATGGTATACCATCCCTGGTTATTTTCCCTCCTATGGTGTACCATCCCAGGTTATTTTCCCTTCTATAGTATACCATCCCAGGTTATTTTCCCTCCTATGGTATACCATCCCAGGTTATTTTCCCTTCTATAGTATACCATCCCAGGTTATTTTCCCTCCTATGGTATACCATCCCAGGTTATTTTCCCTCCTATGGTATACCATCCCAGGTTATTTTCCCTTCTATAGTATACCATCCCAGGTTATTTTCCCTCCTATAGTATACCATCCCAGGTTATTTTCCCTCCTATGGTATACCATCCCAGGTTATTTTCCCTCCTATTGTATACCATCCCAGGTTATATTCACTTCTATAGTATACCATCCCAGGTTATTTTCCCTCCTATAGTATACCATCCCAGGTTATTTTCCCTCCTATGGTATACCATCCCAGGTTATTTTCCCTTCTATAGTATACCATCCCAGGTTATTTTCCCTCCTATGGTATACCATCCCAGGTTATTTTCCCTTCTATAGTATACCATCCCAGGTTATTTTCCCTTCTATAGTATACCATCCCAGGTTATTTTCCCTCCTATGGTATACCATCCCAGGTTATTTTCCCTTCTATAGTATACCATCCCAGGTTATTTTCCCTCCTATGGTATACCATCCCAGGTTATTTTCCCTTCTATAGTATACCATCCCAGGTTATTTTCCCTTCTATAGTATACCATCCCAGGTTATTTTCCCTCCTATGGTATACCATCCCAGGTTATTTTCCCTTCTATAGTATACCATCCCAGGTTATTTTCCCTCCTATGGTATACCATCCCAGGTTATTTTCCCTTCTATAGTATACCATCCCAGGTTATTTTCCCTCCTATGGTATACCATCCCAGGTTATTTTCCCTCCTATGGTATACCATCCCAGCTTATTTTCCCTTCTATAGTATACCATCCCAGGTTATTTTCCCTCCTATAGTATACCATCCCAGGTTATTTTCCCTCCTATGGTATACCATCCCAGGTTATTTTCCCTCCTATTGTATACCATCCCAGGTTATTTTCCCTTCTATAGTATACCATCCCAGGTTATTTTCCCTCCTATAGTATACCATCCCAGGTTATTTTCCCTCCTATAGTATACCATCCCAGGTTATTTTCCCTCCTATTGTATACCATCCCAGGTTCTTTTCCTTCCTATGGTATATTATACCAGGTTCTCTACCCTCCTATGGTATACCATCCCAGGTTCTCTACCCTCCTATGGTATATTATCCCAGGTTCTCTACCCTCCTATGGTATATTATCCCAGGTTCTCTACCCTCCTATGGTATATTATCCCAGGTTCTCTTCCCTCCTATGTTACAGTATCCCAGGTTCTCTTCCCTCCTATTGTATATTATCCCATGTTCTCTTCCCTCCTATTGTATATTATCCCATGTTCTCTTCCCTCCTATTGTATATTATCCCATGTTCTCTTCCCTCCTATTGTATATTATCCCATGTTCTCTTCCCTCCTATTGTATATTATCCCATGTTCTCTTCCCTCCTATTGTATATTATCCCATGTTCTCTTCCCTCCTATTGTATATTATCCCAGGTTCTCTTCCCTCCTATTGTATATTATCCCAGGTTCTCTTCCCTCCTATTGTATATTATCCCATGTTCTCTTCCCTCCTATTGTATATTATCCCAGGTTCTCTTCCCTCCTAATGTAGATTATCCCAGGTTCTCTTCCCTCCTATTGTATATTATCCCAGGTTCTCTTCCCTCCTATTGTATACCATCCCAGGTTCTCTTCCCTCCTATGTTATATTATCCCAGGTTCTCTTCCCTCCTATTGTATATTATCCCATGTTCTCTTCCCTCCTATTGTATATTATCCCATGTTCTCTTCCCTCCTATTGTATATTATCCCATGTTCTCTTCCCTCCTATTGTATATTATCCCATGTTCTCTTCCCTCCTATTGTATATTATCCCAGGTTCTCTTCCCTCCTATTGTATATTATCCCAGGTTCTCTTCCCTCCTATTGTATATTATCCCATGTTCTCTTCCCTCCTATTGTATATTATCCCAGGTTCTCTTCCCTCCTAATGTAGATTATCCCAGGTTCTCTTCCCTCCTATTGTATATTATCCCAGGTTCTCTTCCCTCCTATTGTATACCATCCCAGGTTCTCTTCCCTCCTATGTTATATTATCCCAGGTTCTCTTCCCTCCTATTGTATATTATCCCATGTTCTCTTCCCTCCTATTGTATATTATCCCATGTTCTCTTCCCTCCTATTATATAACATGCCAGGTTCTCTTCCCTCCTATGTTATATTATACCAGGTTCTCTTCCATCCTATTGTATATTATCCCATGTTCTCTTCCCTCCTATTGTATACCATCCCAGGTTCTCTTCCCTCCTATTGTATACCATCCCAGGTTCTCTTCCCTCCTATTGTATACCATCCCAGGTTCTCTTCCCTCCTATTGTATACCATCCCAGGTTCTCTTCCCTCCTATTGTATACTGTCAGGATTTGGCCAGGGTTGTTCCGGGTTTTGGTCAGTAGATGTCCCCATTGTGCTTTTTGTCCCTATGTTTTTCCCTTGATCCCCATTATTATTTGCACCTGTGTCTCGTTTCCCCTGATTGTATTTAAACCCTTTGTTTCCCTCAGTTCTGTGCTCTGTGTTTGTATGTTAGCACCCTGCCCTAGTGTTCTGTGTACTCTTGTCGATTCCGGGTGAAGTTCTTGTGGTATTCTGTTTTTTGTTTTTGTTTATTTTTTGGTGAGTTTCTTTTGAGGTCTTTTTTGTGTTTTTCCTACCACCTTTTGGATTTGCCATTTTTTGCATTTTAGGATTTTTCTTTATTAAATACACCGTCTTAAGTACTGCTGTGTCTGCCTCATCTTCTGGGTTCTGCTGTCTATTCGTGGCTCAGTTGGTTAAGTGACTGTTTCTCACTCCGGAGACCCAGGTTCGAAACCGGGTCCTGACAGAAACACAGAGCCAAAAATGAACCCAGAGGCAGCCAGTTCCCAGGACCTTTTTGCCACGCTGTCCCACCACCAGGAGACTGTCCAACGCCACGAAGCCGCCCTGGTTCAGCAAGAGGCCTTAATGGCTAGACATTCTCATCTTCTGTCGGAGATGCTGACTTCCATTAAGCAAATATCTGATCGACTTACCCCGGCAACAGTTTCCGTCCCAGTACCTCAGGTTCACGTACCCATGGCAGTTAACCCCCTGGCTGAACCTCGTCTTCCACCTCCCCAACGGTTCTCAGGTGATCCAAGTGCTTGTAAAGGGTTTCTCACTCAATGTTCTCTCTCCTTTGAGCTGCAACCCTCGTCGTTTCCCACCGACCGGTCTAAGATCGCATATATCATCACCCTGCTGTCGGAAAAGCCCTGGCCTGGGCTACTGCTGTGTGGGATGCCCATAGTTCCTGCTGTGCCAGCTACTCTGCCTTTGCTGAGGAATTCAAACGAGTGTTTCAAGGCCCAAGCAGTGGTTCTGACTCAGCCAAACAGCTCCTGACTCTCCATCAAGGTTGGCGCAGCGTGACGGACTATGCCATCCAGTTCCGCACGGTGGCAGCAGCGAGTGGCTGGAACAACGAGGCGCTCACGGTGTGCTTTCTGAAAGGCCTTTCCGACACTATCCAAGATGAACTGGCCACTCGGGAACCACCGGACAATCTCGAGTCCCTGATCAAGTTGGCCTCACGCATTGACCAGCGTCTGAGAGAGAGAACTCAACCGTAGACCTCTAGCCCCTATCAGTCCCAGCTCCGAGTCCCCACCTTTATCATCGCTGGCTCCACCGGAACCCATGCAGATTGGACGCATCTCCCAGGCTGAGAGAGACCGCCGGATGAGGGAGCGACGCTGTCTATATTGCGGCAAACCGGGCCATTTCCGTTCCACGTGTCCCGGGCTCCAGGGAAACGCTCTGTCCCGTACAGACCGGGGGAACTGTAACGGGAAACATAACCTCCTCCCATCCGTCCAACTCCCATCTGCTCATTCCAGTCACCCTCTCCTGGGACAACCACAAGCTTCACCTTCAAGCCTTGGTAGACTCTGGAGCCGCAGGTAACTTCATGGATGGTGTCTGGGCGAAGGAGAATGGCGTTCCCTCTGAACCTCTAAGTGACCCCATGAGGGTTACTACATTGGATGGAAGCCCTTTGGGATCTGGACTTGTCACTCATGTCACTACCTCCTTGAGACTTTCAGTTTCACAACACCAGGAATTGATGAACTTTCATTTGATCTCCTGTTCCGAGTTCCCTCTCGTCCTTGGATACCCCTGGCTTCACAGCCATAACCCTCACATCGACTGGTCTGTGGGCACTATCAAGCAGTGGGGTCCTACGTGCCAAGCTACTTGTATTTTCCAGAATTCCCCGAGTTCTACTCCCGAGTCTTTAGAATCCATCGACCTGACCCGAGTTCCCGAGTGTTACCATGACCTCAAACTGGTGTTTAGCAAACAGAGGGCCACCATGCTACCACCCCATAGATCTTACGATTGCCCCATCGACCTGTTTCCGGGCACTTGCCCCCCAGGGGTCGGATCTTTTCCCTATCTCCACCCGAACGAGCTGCTATGGATACCTACATCAAGGACTCTCTGGAAGCAGGCCTCATGCGTCCATCAACCTCCCCGGCGGGAGCAGGGTTTTTCTTTGTGGCCAAGAAAGATGGTGGATTACGTCCTTGCATCGACTACCGGGGACTCAATGACATAACCGTCCGTAACCGTTACCCGCTACCCCTTATGGCCACAGCCTTCGAGCTGCTCCAGGAAGCAGTTGTTTTCACTAAGCTTAACCTGCGGAACGCATACCATCTTGTGCGGATCAGACCTGGTGACGAGTGGAAGACCGCTTTCAACACGCCTACTGGTCACTATGAATACTTGGTGATGCCCTTCGGCCTGACCAACGCCCCAGCGGTGTTCCAAGCGCTCATAAACGATGTGCTTAGGGATATGCTTAACATATTTGTGTTCGTTTACTTGGATGACATCCTCATTTTTTCGAGCTCCCTTCAAGAACACACTAAGCATGTCAGACAAGTACTCAAACGCCTCCTGGACAGCCATCTGTACGTTAAGCCGGAAAAATGTGAATTCCATTCATCCCGAGTACAATTCCTGGGATTTGTAGTGGAACCCGGTCGAGTCCAAATGGACCCTAGGAAGGTAGGGAGGGTAGCGGATTGGCCCACCCCCAAATCCGTTAAGGATGTTCAGCGTTTCCTGGGCTTCACAAACTTTTACCGCAAGTTCATCAAGAACTTCAGTTTGGTGGCAGCTCCTCTCTCAGCTTTAACCAAAGGTGGCAATGCAAGGTTTTTGTGGGGAAGAGAAGCTGAGACGGCCTTCCAAGGACTCAAGCAGCGCGTCCTCTCTGCTCCCATCCTATTACTACCGACTACGGATGAACCATTTGTGGTGGAGGTAGACGCATCAGAGGTTGGTGTTGGAGCTGTCCTGTCTCAGAGGGGTGAAGACAAGAAGCTTCATCCGTGCGCTTTCTTCTCACACCGGCTTACCCCGACTGAGAGGAACTACGATGTGGGGGATCGTGAACTCCTAGCGGTTAAGATGGCATTGAAGGAATGGAGACACTGGCTCGAGGGGGCTTCTCACCCGTTTCAAGTGCTTACGGACCACAAAAAGCTGGAGTATATCCAGCAGGCGAAGCGATTGAACTCTAGACAAGCTAGATGGTCTCTTTTCTTCAATCGATTCCAGTTTATCCTCACCTATCGGCCCGGGTCGAAGAATCTCAAACCGGATGCCCTGTCCCGAGTCTACGCTCCTGCCATTCGAGATGACACGGACATGCCTGTCCTTCCTGCTGCTAAGATTGTGGCTCTGATCTCGTGGCAAGTTGAGGATACCGTGAGACGTGCTCAAGCTAGCGAACCGGACCCTAAAGGAGGCCCTGCCAATCGGTTGTTTGTCCCCAAGGCAGTGAGGACTCAGGTCCTTCTGTGGGGGCACTCCTCTCGCCTCACCTGTCATCCGGGCGTAGGTCGCACCTTGGAGTTCATCCAGCGTAAGTTCTGGTGGCCTACCATAAGAGAAGACGTTGCCACTTTCGTCAATGCCTGCCCCGTGTGCTGCCAGGGCAAATCTTCTCACCTCCGCCCTCAAGGACTCCTTCACCCTTTACCTGTTCCCCACAGACCCTGGTCCCATATCTCATTGGACTTTATTACTGGACTTCCTCCATCCCATGGCAATACTACTATCCTAGTCATAATCGACAGGTTTTCTAAGGCGGCCAGGTTCGTCCCTCTGACTAAGTTACCTTCTGCCAAGGAAACGGCTGAGTTGGTAATTAATCATGTGTTCCGAGTCTTCGGCATTCCTCAAGATGTGGTTTCTGACAGAGGTCCCCAGTTCGCCTCAAGGTTTTGGAAGGCCTTCTGCCAACTCATGGGGGCTTCTGCCAGTCTATCTTCAGGGTACCATCCGGAGTCCAACGGCCAAACAGAGAGGATGAATCAAGAGCTGGAAACCACCCTCCGATGTATGACTCGTGACAACCCGTCCACATGGTCATCCTTTATTGTTTGGGCCGAATACGCGCACAACACCTTGCGCTCCTCCTCCACTGGTATGTCCCCGCACGAGTGTCAGTTTGGCTATGCTCCTCCATTGTTCCCGGACCAGGAGGCAGAAGTCAGAGTGCCTTCAGCCTTGAGGTTCGTCAGACGCTGTCGGCTTATGTGGAGGAAGACCCGTCTTAATCTGATGCGTTCCTCACAGAGGTATCAACATCAAGCCAACAGACGTCGCCGTCCCGGGCCTACCCTGCGCCCCGGCCAGAGAGTCTGGCTTTCCACAAGAGACTTACCTCTACGGGTGGAGTCTCGCAAGCTGTCCCAAAAATACATCGGTCCCTTCAAGGTTGCCAGGAGAGTTAACCCAGTTTCTTATCGCCTACACTTACCCAGATCCCTTAAGATTAATCCCACATTTCATGTGTCATTGTTAAAACCTGTTGTTTTTTCTCCCCTTGTCCCGGCAGACAGACCTCCCCCTCCGCCTCGTGTCATTGGAGGCCAGCCGGCTTATACCGTCCACCGGATACTGGATTCCCGCCGGGTGCAGCGGTCCTGGCAGTATCTGGTGGACTGGGAAGGCTACGGTCCTGAGGAGCGCTCCTGGGTTCCTGCCAAAGACATCCTGGACCCTGACCTCATTCGTCAGTTCAGGGTCCTCCACCCTGAGAGAGCTGGTAGGAACGTCAGGAGCCGTTCCTAGGGGGGGGATTCTGTCAGGATTTGGCCAGGGTTGTTCCGGGTTTTGGTCAGTAGATGTCCCCATTGTGCTTTTTGTCCCTATGTTTTTCCCTTGATCCCCATTATTATTTGCACCTGTGTCTCGTTTCCCCTGATTGTATTTAAACCCTTTGTTTCCCTCAGTTCTGTGCTCTGTGTTTGTATGTTAGCACCCTGCCCTAGTGTTCTGTGTACTCTTGTCGATTCCGGGTGAAGTTCTTGTGGTATTCTGTTTTTTGTTTTTGTTTATTTTTTGGTGAGTTTCTTTTGAGGTCTTTTTTGTGTTTTTCCTACCACCTTTTGGATTTGCCATTTTTTGCATTTTAGGATTTTTCTTTATTAAATACACCGTCTTAAGTACTGCTGTGTCTGCCTCATCTTCTGGGTTCTGCTGTCTATTCGTGGCTCAGTTGGTTAAGTGACTGTTTCTCACTCCGGAGACCCAGGTTCGAAACTGGGTCCTGACAGTATACCATCCCAGGTTCTCTTCCCTCCTATGTTATATTATCCCAGGTTCTCTTCCCTCCTATTGTATATTATCCCATGTTCTCTTCCCTCCTATTATATACCATCCCAGGTTCTCTTCCCTCCTATTGTATACCATCCCAGGTTCTCTTCCCTCCTATTGTATATTATCCCAGGTTCTCTTCCCTCCTATTATATACCATCCCAGGTTCTCTTCCCTCCTATGTTATATTATCCCAGGTTCTCTTCTCTCCTATTGTATATTATCCCAGGTTCTCTTCCCTCCTATGTTATATTATCCCAGGTTCTCTTCTCTCATATTGTAGATTATCCCAGGTTCTCTTCCCTCCTATTATATACCATCCCAGGTTCTCTTCCCTCCTATTGTAGATTATCCCAGGTTCTCTTCCCTCCTATTGTATATTATCCCAGGTTCTCTTCCCTTCTATTATATACCATCCCAGGTTCTCTTCCCTCCTATGTTATATTATCCCAGGTTCTCTTCCCTCCTATTGTATATTATCCCAGGTTCTCTTCCCTCCTATTGTATATTATCCCAGGTTCTCTTCCCTCCTATTATATACCATCCCATGTTCTCTTCCCTCCTATGTTATATTATCCCAGGTTCTCTTCCCTCCTATGTTATATTATCCCAGGTTCTCTTCCCTCCTATGTTATATTATCCCAGGTTCTCTTCCCTCCTATTGTATATTATCCCATGTTCTCTTCCCTCCTATGTTATATTATCCCAGGTTCTCTTCCCTCCTATGTTATATTATCCCAGGTTCTCTTCCCTCCTATTGTATATTATCCCATGTTCTCTTCACTCCTATTGTATATTATCCCATGTTCTCTTCCCTCCTATTGTATATTATCCCATGTTCTCTTCCCTCCTATTGTATATTATCCCATGTTCTCTTCCCTCCTATTGTATATTATCCCATGTTCTCTTCCCTCCTATTGTATAGGTTGGAGCGAGCGGTCGCATCTACACTTCGGTCCGCAGGTAGTATAACTTTTCATTACATTTCGTTATAGTACAACGGTTTGATTTGTCTAATCTTAGCAATTTCTTCTTAGCCAGCTACATAGCCGTCTTTGTATCAACGACAATTGCATAATTATCGTATTTCGTCGTCCTAACGTATCTGCCCAGCAGCTAGCTAAGCAGCTAGCTAACATCCACTGTCCACTAGCACTGTAGAAACTATTACACTCAACTGAACGACTCGATTAGCGTAGTGTCAGCTAGCTACATAGTTGTCTTCGCTGTCTTCGTATCCAAGATAATTGTGCAGTTTAGAGTGTGTAGACTTGGAGTGATTATCTTAATTTACCGAGGTTAGCTAGCCAGCTATTTGTCGTCCTTAACGTAGGAAATGCTGCTAGCTAGCTAGCCAACAGCTAGCCAACCTCTACCGAATTGAACTCCAACTACCCGGTCAACATTCCGCGTCGCTCCACAGGTAGTATCACACTTTCATTTCACTTCATTACAGTACAACGGTTTGATTTGTTTGATCGTAGCTAGCCAGCTACATAGCCGTCTTTGTATCTAAGACAATTGTGTAGTCTAGAGCGATTTTCTAGGTTAGCTGGCCAGCTATTGTCGTTCTTCTAACGTAGCTAGCCAGCTAGCCCCCGAATAGCAGCACTGTAGTAACTATTACAGTACAACGGTTTGTTTTGTTTGATCGTAGCTAGCTAGCTACATAGCCGTCTTTGTATCTAAGACAATTGTGTAGCCTAGAGCGATTTTCTAGGTTAGCTGGCCAGCTATTGTCGTTCTTTTAACGTAGCTAGCCAGCTAGCCCCCGAATAGCAGCACTGTAGTAACTATTACAGTACAACGGTTTGTTTTGTTTGATCGTAGCTAGCTAGCTACATAGCCGTCTTTGTATCTAAGACAATTGTGTAGCCTAGAGCGATTTTCTAGGTTAGCTAGCCAGCTATTGTCGTTCTTTTAAAGTAACGTAACGCAATTAACCTGCTAGCTAGCCAGCTAGCCCCCGAATAGCAGCACTGTAGAAACTATTACACTCGACGGAACGACTTGATTAGTGTAGTGTCAACATCGCACCCACTACCAGCTAGCCTACTCCAGCAGTACTGTATCATTTCAATCATTTTAGTCAATAAGATTCTTGCTACGTAAGCTTAACTTTCTGAACATTCGAGACATGTAGTCCACTTGTCATTCCAATCTCCTTTGCATTAGCGTAGCCTCTTCTGTACCCTGTTAACTATGTGTCTATCTATCCCTGTTCTCTCCTCTCTGCACAGACCATACAAACGCTCCACACCGCGTGGCCGCGGCCACCCTAATCTGGTGGTCCCAGCGCGCACGACCCACGTGGAGTTCCTGGTCTCCGGTAGCCTCTGGAACTGCCGATCTGCGGCCAACAAGGCAGAGTTCATCTCAGCCTATGCCTCCCTCCAGTCCTCGACTTCCTGGCACTGACGGAAACATGGATCACCACAGATAACACTGCTACTCCTACTGCTCTCTCTCGTCCGCCCACGTGTTCTCGCACACCCCGAGAGCTTCTGGTCAGCGGGGTGGTGGCACCGGGATCCTCATCTCTCCCAAGTGGTCATTCTCTCTCTCCCCCTTACCCATCTATCTATCGCCTCCTTTGAATTCCATGCTGTCACAGTTACCAGCCCTTTCAAGCTTAACATCCTTATCATTTATCGCCCTCCAGGTTCCTCGGAGAGTTCATCAATGAGCTTGATGCCTTGATAAGCTCCTTTCCTGAGGACGGCTCACCTCTCACAGTCCTGGGCGACTTTAACCTCCCCACGTCTACCTTTGACTCATTCCTCTCTGCCTCCTTCTTTCCACTCCTCTCCTCTTTTGACCTCACCCTCTCACCTTCCCCCCTACTCACAAGGCAGGCAATACGCTCGACCTCATCTTTACTAGATGCTGTTCTTCCACTAACCTCACTGCAACTCCCCTCCAAGTCTCCGACCACTACCTTGTATCCTTTTCCCTCTCGCTCTCATCCAACACTTCCCACACTGCCCCTACTCGGATGGTATCGCGCCGTCCCAACCTTCGCTCTCTCTCCCCCGCTACTCTTTCCTCTTCCATCCTATCATCTCTTCCCTCTGCTCATACCTTCTCCAACCTTTCTCCTGATTCTGCCTCCTCAACCCTCCTCTCTTCCCTTTCTGCATCCTTTGACTCTCTATGTCCCCTATCCTCCAGGCCGGCTCGGTCCTCCCCTCCCCGCTCCGTGGCTCGATGACTCATTGCGAGCTCACAGAACAGAGCTCCGGGCAGCCGAGCGGAAATGGAGGAAAACTCGCCTCCCTGCGGACCTGGCATCCTTTCACTCCCTCCTCTCTACATTTTCCTCCTCTGTCTCTGCTGCTAAAGCCACTTTCTACCACTCTAAATTCCAAGCATCTGCCTCTAACCCTAGGAAGCTCTTTGCCACCTTCTCCTCCCTCCTGAATCCTCCTCCCCTCCCCCCTCCTCCCTCTCTGCAGATGACTTCGTCAACCATTTTGAAAAGAAGGTCGACGACATCCGATCCTCGTTTGCTAAGTCAAACGACACCGCTGGTTCTGCTCACACTGCCCTACCCTGTGCTCTGACCTCTTTCTCCCTCTCTCTCCAGATGAAATCTCGCTTCTTGTGACGGCCGGCCGCCCAACAAGCTGCCCGCTCGACCCTATCCCCTCCTCTCTTCTCCAGACCATTTCCGGGGACCTTCTCCCTTACCTCACCTCGCTCATCAACTCATCCCTGACCGCTGGCTACGTCCCTTCCGTCTTCAAGAGAGCGAGAGTTGCACCCTTCTGAAAAAACCTACACTCGATCCCTCCGATGTCAACAACTACAGACCAGTATCCCTTCTTTCTTTTCTCTCCAAAACTCTTGAACGTGCCGTCCTTGGCCAGCTCTCCCGCTATCTCTCTCAGAATGACCTTCTTGATCCAAATCAGTCAGGTTTCAAGACTAGTCATTCAACTGAGACTGCTCTTCTCTGCATCACGGAGGCGCTCCGCACTGCTAAAGCTAACTCTCTCTCCTCTGCTCTCATCCTTCTAGACCTATCGGCTGCCTTCGATACTGTGAACCATCAGATCCTCCTCTCCACCCTCTCCGAGTTGGGCATCTCCGGCGCGGCCCACGCTTGGATTGCGTCCTACCTGACAGGTCGCTCCTACCAGGTGGCGTGGCGAGAATCTGTCTCCTCGCCACGCGCTCTCACCACTGGTGTCCCCAGGGCTCTGTTCTAGGCCCTCTCCTATTCTCGCTATACACCAAGTCACTTGGCTCTGTCATAACCTCACATGGTCTCTCCTATCATTGCTATGCAGACGACACACAATTAATCTTCTCCTTTCCCCCTTCTGATGACCAGGTGGCGAATCGCATCTCTGCATGTCTGGCAGACATATCAGTGTGGATGACGGATCACCACCTCAAGCTGAACCTCGGCAAGACGGAGCTGCTCTTCCTCCCGGGAAGGACTGCCCGTTCCATGATCTCGCCATCACGGTTGACAACTCCATTGTGTCCTCCTCCCAGAGCGCTAAGAACCTTGGCATGATCCTGGACAACACCCTGTCGTTCTCAACCAACATCATGGCGGTGGCCCGTTCCTGTAGGTTCATGCTCTACAACATCCGCAGAGTACGACCCTGCCTCACTCAGGAAGCGGCGCAGGTCCTAATCCAGGCACTTGTCATCTCCCGTCTGGATTACTGCAACTCGCTGTTGGCTGGGCTCCCTGCCTGTGCCATTAAACCCCTACAACTCATCCAGAACGCCGCAGCCGTCTGGTGTTCAACCTTCCCAAGTTCTCTCACGTCACCCCGCTCCTCCGCTCTCTCCACTGGCTTCCAGTTGAAGCTCGCATCCGCTACAAGACCATGGTGCTTGCCTACGGAGCTGTGAGGGGAACGGCACCGCAGTACCTCCAGGCTCTGATCAGGCCCTACACCCAAGCAAGGGCACTGCGTTCATCCACCTCTGGCCTGCTCGCCTCCCTACCATTGAGGAAGTACAGTTCCCGCTCAGCCCAGTCAAAACTGTTCGCTGCTCTGGCCCCCCAATGGTGGAACAAACTCCCTCACGACGCCAGGACAGCGGAGTCAATCACCACCTTCCGGAGACACCTGAAACCCCACCTCTTCAAGGAATACCTAGGATAGGATAAGTAATCCTTCTCACCACCCCCCCTTAATGATTTAGATGCACTATTGTAAAGTGGCTGTTCCACTGGATGTCAGAAGGTGAATTCACCAATTTGTAAGTCGCTCTGGATAAGAGCGTCTGCTAAATGACTTAAATGTAAATGTAAATGTAAATATTATCCCATGTTCTCTTCCCTCCTATTGTATATTATCCCATGTTCTCTTCCCTCCTATTGTATATTATCCCATGTTCTCTTCCCTCCTATTGTATATTATCCCATGTTCTCTTCCCTCCTATTGTATATTATCCCATGTTCTCTTCCCTCCTATGTTATATTATCCCATGTTCTCTTCCCTCCTATTGTATATTATCCCATGTTCTCTTCCCTCCTATGTTATATTATCCCATGTTCTCTTCCCTCCTATTGTATACCATCCCAGGTTCTCTTCTCTCCTAATGTATATCATCCCAGGTTCTCTTCCCTCCTATGTTATATTATCCCAGGTTTTCTTCTCTCCTATTGTATATCATCCCAGGTTCTCTTCCCTCCTATTGTACCTCATCCCAGGTTCTCTTCCCTCCTATGGTATATTATCCCAGGTTCTCTTCCCTCCTATTGTATATCATCCCGGTTCTCTTCCCTCCTATTGTATATCATCCCAGGTTCTCTTCCCTCCTATGTTATATTATCCCAGGTTCTCTTCTCTCCTATTGTATATTATCCCAGGTTCTCTTCCCTCCTATTGTATATCATCCCAGGTTCTCTTCCCTCCTATTGTATATTATCCCAGGTTCTCTTCCCTCCTATTGTATATTATCCCAGGTTCTCTTCTCTCCTATTGTAAATTATCCCAGGTTCTCTTCTCTCCTATGGTATATCATCCCAGGTTCTCTTCCCTCCTATTGTATATCATCCCAGGTTCTCTTCCCTCCTATTGTATATTATCCCAGGTTCTCTTCTCTCCTATGTTATATTATCCCAGGTTCTCTTCTCTCCTATTGTATATTATCCCATGTTCTCTTCCCTCCTATTGTATACCATCCCAGGTTCTCTTCTCTCCTATTGTATATCATCCCAGGTTTTCTTCTCTCCTATGGTATATTATCCCAGGTTCTCTTCTCTCCTATTGTATATCATCCCAGGTTTTCTTCTCTCCTATGGTATATTATCCCAGGTTCTCTTCTCTCCTATGGTATATTATCCCAGGTTCTCTTCCCTAGAAGAGTAGAAGCTGTTGAGGAGACTTTTTGTCTTAGACTTGACTAGGTTGGGCTTCCGGTGACACAACTTAGGAAATGGCTGTTTTTCGTACTGCACATCGGTTGGGTATTTCCCCCTCTATATTCAAGTATTTACTCTGAGCATTATAATAACTTACGCAGAAATGGAAAAGGGGAAAATAGGAAATGGTCGCGGAGCTCCAACAACAGCCCGTAACAAGACAGCAGACAATATAATCGTCGATGAACCCAAAATGGCTAATGCTAGCGCAAATAAGATAACAGCAGCAAAAGAACCCTCATTTCGTGAGGTGATGAAGGAGGAATTGCGCGAGGCGCTCACAGGCGTACGAGAGGAACTTCGAGAAGATGTAAGAAAATAACTAAATGAGTTCAAGAAGGACATTAACCAGAAACGGGAAGAAAACAAATTAGAACTTCACAGCATATCTACAAGAATGGGGGAACAGCGCATTGGGGAAACGGACACATGGACCTCCGCAGTCAAGGAAATACTTGAACAGTCACTGAAAAGCCAACACGCACTACAGGCAAAAGTGACAGAACTCTAAGGTTTCTCACGTCGAAACAACATTAGACTTTATAACGTAGTAGAGGGCGCAGAAAAAGACTCTATGCCCAACTTCGTGGAGGGTCTATTCAAGGGCATACTTGAAGACGACACTGACCTGGGAATCGAGAGAGCACACCGAGCTCTGGCCTCAAAACCCCCCAGCGGCGCCCCACCAAGATCCATAGTAGTACGGTTACTAAAATTCTCAGTCAAAGACAAGAGTCATGCAACCTGGAAAAAGCCTGTTAACTTCCAAGGCCAAGGAGTGTTCTTTGATCATGACTACGTGGGAGAGATACTGAAAAGAAGGAAAGAATACAGCCCCATTGAGAAAGCACTTAAAGAGAAGAGTATTCGCTTCCAAGCAACTTTCCTGGCAAAATTGCGGGTATTTCTGGAAAATGGCCCGGTTACATACGAGCATACAGACGAGGCAGCTGAGGACCTGAAGTCAAGGGGCTTCCCAGTGGAGTATACTGCCAGGAGAAAGGCGACATCACCAGCGGAAAGACGTGAGCAGGCTCTCCTCATGGATCGTTGTTGACAAGCAGGGTCATGGAGAAAGAGGGAAACCCTCTCGGCGAGAGGACGTTCACATCCGAGAGAGACTCAGGCATTTCCAACGGGAAGATGTAAGACACGGAATCGGATTTAACAGAATTAATTGTTACCGCGAGCTGTTAAGACTTTGGGTTGTTACGGTTGACATTACAATAGGTAAAATATATCCCCTATTTTCCCTCAATGCTGAACAAGGGTGAGTAGCCAAAAGCATGTGTTCTTTACGAACACACTAAGTAGCGTCACATTAATAACATATATATTAGCTGAGGATTAATGACACATTGACAGTGCGACAGAAGGGCATATCGAGGGGAGGATTCATGATATCCAAGCATGACCGATATAGTTTTCACTTGTAATATACCGATGTGTATAAGCGACGAAATAGGCGCCCTTATTATTTTTGGTTCCACCAGGTCTTGTTTGTGACTCCGTCACGCATTTTCATATCTGAGCGAGGGGCCCATCCTGCGGACAGGCTCATCCCCTCAAACCCCAGAGGCAAGAGACAGTCCTCTGACATGGGAGTCCAAATACCAATGTATTTTCCCACTTTGGTTTACTTTATGATCGTTTTTGATTTTTCGTTCATTTCTAGGTTCATGATAAGCAGGCAGATATGGTGCACAGGGTTTTTTATTTATATCGATGCATCATGGGGAATTTAAGGTCATCAGTCTCAATGTAAACGGACTGGGGAGTGACATCAAGAGAAGTAAGGTAATAGCAAAGATGAAACAGGAGAGAGTTGACATACTATTCTGGCAGGAAACTCACTTATCCACACCTGAACACGAGAAACTCAAGAAAATGGGATACAGGAACACTTTTTTTTCTTCTTACAAAATGTGGTAGAAGGGGAGTTGCAACCTTGATCCCAAATTCAGTTAATTTTGAGTTTATGTCAGAAATAAAAGACAAGGAGGGTAGATTTATACTTGTTAAATGTAAACTGGATAACAAGGAAGATACATTATTTCATGTATACACACCCCCAGGGAGTGACATGGTCTTCTACGGGAAGGTGAAGATTTAATTGCCACCGAAACCATTGGCACTCTTATCAGTTGAGGGGACTTTAACACAATTCTAAACTCAAAATTGGTCAGCACAAACCAAAATAGGAAAATGAGCCTAGTTGCCAAAAAGATCAATAGGATACTGCAGGACCTAGGACTGCTCGATGTATGGCGTGACACCCACAAGACCGATAAGGAATATCCTTTCCTACTCAGCCTGCCACACTGAATACTCCAGGTTAGACTACTTTTTATGTACAGTGCAGATAGACACAGGCTTAAGGATTGTAGGATCGGGTAGAGCGACTTATCATAATGGAGTTTACCTAACTCTACACCTTGATAGCAAACCAAGAAATACTATATGGAGACTTAATACAAGCATGCTGAATGATCCAGCATTCAAGGAATCAATAAAGACAGAATTGAACATCTATCTGGAGAATAATGATAATGGGGAAGTATCTCCTGCTATATTGTGGGATGCAGCTAAGGTGTTTATTAGAGGGAAGATCATAGCCACATCATCTCTCAAGAAAACGATTAAAGCACAGAAACTGCTGAAATTACAGGAAACCCTAAGAAACTTAGAACGATCTAATAGTCAATACAAAGACCCTCTTATATTACGAGAGATTCAAAAGGTAAAACAGGAAATTGACCAGATTTATAGAGAAGAAGTAGAGAAAAAGCTTAGGTTCCTGAAACAACGATATTATGAAGCAGGTTCAAAGGCAACCAAATTACTAGCATGGAGACTCAGGAAACAACAAGCACAGAATACCATTTTCAAAATAAAAGACCCAAAACAAAAAAGATCACATGCAAATTAGATGAAATACAGAATGCATTTGAATCATATTACACAAATCTGTACAAGCAACCAGAGAAGGCAGATGCACAGACAATAGAGCACTTTTTGAACTCACTTGATCTCCCCTCAATTGGGACAGAGCAAAATGATAGACTATCTTCAGAAATATCCACCGAACAAATTAATAAAGCAATATCTCAACAAAAAGTCAACAAGTCTCCAGGCACTGATGGCTTCCCTTCAGAATGGTTCAAGACCTTCAGAGAACAATTAGCACCTCTACTTAAGGCCTGTTTTAACTGGACTCTGAGGGAGGGGGGTCTCCCACCATCATGGAGAGAGACCATCATATCAGTAATCCCAAAAGAGGGTAAAGATAAGGAAGAATGCAGTTCATATAGACCTATCGCAATTCTTAACACAGATTATAAACTATATGCATCTATAATAGCCAAAAGAATAGAGAACATAATCCCAGAATTGATTGACGGAGATCAAACTGGTTTCATACAAAATAGGCAGACACAGTACAATATAAGGAGAACACTACATGTCACGGACCACATTACTCAGAATAAGACAAGTGCAATATTAATCAGCCTAGATGCAGAAAAAGCATTTGATTCAGTGGGATGGGATTACCTATTCCAAGTTATGGAAATATTTGGTTTCAACAAAGAAGTGATACAGTGCATCAAAACACTGTCATGTCCGACCACTAGAATGAAGATAAATGGACATTTGACACGAACGATAAAATTAGAGCGAGGGGCAAGACAAGGCTGTAATCTTTCACCCACGCTCTTCTCCTTGTACCTCGAACCATTAGCACAGGCAATAAGACAGGACCCAACTTTAGAGGGAATAACAATAAGAGGCAGTGAACATAAGATATGCATGTATGCTGATGACGTTCTGTTATTCCTTAAAGACTCAGGCTCAAGTGTACCTAGATTGATGGATGTTTTACAAACATTTGGAACATATTCAGGGTATGTGCTTAACATACACAAGACCCAAGCCCTAGTATATAATTATACCCCACAGTAAGAGCTGAAGAGTAGGTATAACTTCACCTGGACCTTTTCATTCGTTAAATATCTGGGAGTAAATTGACCGAAAGATACACCAAAATTTCATTGCATGAATTGCGATCACATTAACAAGAAAATATATGATGACCTAGACAGGTGGAATTCACTTCCCTTAGATCTTAGTAGTAGAATTGAAACAATCATTAATGAACATCCTACCAAGTTTACTGTATTTGTTCCAATCACAGACAAAGAAATCCCACCTAAACAGTTTAGGGAATGGGATAAACGGATATCAAGGTTTATTTGGAACAGTAAGAGACCAAAAATGAGATATACAACATTACAGTTACCAAAAAACTGTGGGTATGGCCTTACCAAACCTAAAAGATGATTATGTGTCAGCCCAATTGAGACCTCTGGTGTGTTGGTGCAATTCAGAATACGAATCCAAATGGAAAGACATGGAGACTACTTTGACAGAGATACTCATACAGTCAGTTTTGGGAAATAAGGACATGGTAAAAGAAATATACAATAGACAAAATCAGTGGATTAATTTCTCTCTGAAGACATGGTTTAGGGTAGTTAAGCAAAAATAATTTAGACAGAGAGATCAAACTGCTGAGTTGGCCCGCATACGACCCCAGCTTCATCCCTGCAACTCAGGACAGCAGGTTTAAACAATGGACGCAGAAAGGCATCACATCATTCAGTACAATTATAAGGAATGGGAACCTAGATGACTCCCAGGACCTAAGTAAAAAACATGACTTGGATAAACAAGATTTTTACAGATACCTACAAGTTCGACATTATTTCTTAAGGTAGATAAAAGTGACTGACCCTTGGGCACCTCCAAAATGAATCCAAGTATTCACTAACGCATAGAAATCTCTACTTGGGTATTCAATCCTCAAAGAAACATTCTACAAACTATATTAAAAAGAAATGGGAGGAGGAACTTAACATTGAAATACCTGATGAAACATGGTTGAACATATTTGAGACTCAACAAAGCTCCACCAACTCAAGGTCATGGAGAGAATTCTGTTAGAAGAATGTTATACGTTTCTTCATAACACCTAATCTGAAATCAAACTTACACAATAGAGAAAAGTACCTCTTGAAGGTCCTACTGGCAGCCAGTAAAAAGGCTGTCACTAGGAAATGGCTACAAAAAGACCCTCCCACAGTGACACAATGGATAGACATTGTAGAAGAAATACACCACATGGAGCGTATGACCTTTGCTTTAAGAACTCAACAGGAGAGAGGTCAAGAATACTGGGGAAAATGGGTTTCATCTTGAAAAGGTCTAATACAAAGATGTCAATGTAACTAATATGATGATATGATGATGAAGGTATGAAGTGCACTGTAACTGCCAGATCTTTTTTTTGTTGTTCTTTTATTTGACTTTGTTTGTACTTCCTTTGTGTTCCTACAATAAAAACTAAGTATAAAAATAAAATAAAAAGACTTGACGAGGTTGTTGATTTCTATGTTGGCCTGGTATGGTTCCCAATCAGAGGCAGCTGTTTATCGTTGTCTCTTACTGGGGATCATATTTAGGCAGCCATTTTCCCCACTGTGTTTTGTGGGATCTTGTTTTTGTGTTGTTGCCATTGAGCACTTCATTGACATCACGTTTCGTGGTTTCTTTATTTTTTCTTGTTCAAAGTTTCACTTCAATAAATATGTGGAACCCAGATCACGCTGCACTTTGGTATGCTTCCCACGGCGATCGTGACAAGGTATGCATGTATGTATGTATGTATGTATGTATGTATGTATGTATGTATGTATGTATGTATGTATGTATGTATGTATGTATGTATGTATGTATGTATGTATGTATGTATGTATGTATGTATGTCACTGATAAAACAAACGCTTTGGTATGCTTCCAACAGCGATCGTGACAAGGTATGTATGTATGTATGTATGTATGTATGTATGTATGTATGTATGTATGTATGTATGTATGTATGTATGTATGTATGTATGTATGTATGTATGTATGTATGTATGTATGTATGTATGTATGTATGTATGTATGTATGTATGTATGTATGTATGTATGTATGTCACTGATAAAACAAACAGTTTGGTATGCTTCCCACGGCGATCGTGACAAGGTATGTATGTATGTCACTGATAAAACAAACACTTTGGTATGCTTCCAACGACGATCGTGACAAGGTATGTATGTATGTATGGTCACTGATAAAACAAACGCTTTGGTATAGAGAAAAATGACCAATTTGGGTTGACTCTACAGCAGGAACCAGCAGCCCTAGAATCTTCACAGCCGAGCAGGGTCTCAGATGACATCACTGGGGGAGATGGCAGCATTGTTAGTGTCCCAACATGGGGCAGTGTATTAAATGCAGCATGAGCTTGATCCCCTTTCAGTCTTGACTTAGCTGCACAGACTCTAAGACCTATGACATAGTTGCACATTCTTAGTGTGACCTCACTCATGCAGCCTGTTGGCTCCCTTGGAGAGTTAAAAGTCACAAAGAAGAATGCTGATAGCCACCAGGAAGATTTCAGCACACTAACAATGCTCTTTTTCCCTGGGCCATGGGGTAGGTTAAAGAAGGACCTGCTCGTGATATCAGTGGAGCGAGGAGCACCCACTTTGATTGACAGTGTCTGTCAGGGACAATGAACTCCACTTAAACATTGTATTTATGTGTTCCGTGTAGAGTTGTTCGACTGTGACCCTTCCATCTGTTCTTGCTAATCTGTCCATCATTTGGACCGGGTGTCTCTTGATAGGCATCCGTCCAGTCTCCTCTCGTTCTCTCCAGTACGTATAGACGGGTGTTTCAGATGGAGAGAAATGAAGAGGACAGTGAGCCTGACTAAGAACCTCACTTGAGTCGAGTTCAGACTTCACTGAATGACAACAGACGGAATACAATATGGAATATTATTGAATAGTTTGCGGTAGGCCTCGTCTCTGAGGAATGCTCATCCGAGCCAGATGTTGATGACAGGTTGCGCTATGCTGGGTAACTGGCATCAACCCCTCCCCCCTGCTTTGAGAATGAGGTTTCCGATGACGGGCCTATAGGTTATTATGCTGGTAGTGGTGGGGAGGTAGAAGGTTGGTGCAAAACATCAAGTGAGAGGCAAGAGGGGAGTTAACATAAGTATTCCCCTTGACGTATGCCCGTTGACTGACAGAAAGGGAAGTGATTATTACACGAGTGATCCCATAGGTTAAACAGCAAGCGTGGCAGAATTGCCTTAGTGTGCCATGCTCATTGGCTGAAGTTAATAGGTGAATGACATTCCCTACGCTTGCTAATGGTAAAGACGAGGAGAGACATGACGCTATACTGATGAGGTAACATTAACAACTACCATATAAATACCTGCTTTGCTGATGAGGTAACATCTCCATATCAATACCTGCTATGATTAGAATGCAGCATTATAAATATTACTATTAATACCTGCTATACAGGTAGCCTAGTGGTTAGAGTGTTGGGCCAGCTGGGTCGAATCCCTGAGCTGACGAGTTGATGCCAAGCTCAACAGATCAGAGGACTTTGAAGCTACTGCTTTAATCTGCATTATTACTGCTGACTCATTCAGCAGCAACATGGGCGCTTAGAGTATTTCTCAAAGTAACATGAGAAAGAGAAGATTTTCATAACCTTTTGTTATTGGCCTGACTTTAAGGGAACCCGAGAAAGCTGACATCAAAGCAGGATGAGGGGGGAAAAATACTCAAGGTTACGTGTGGAACCCAGGTTCTCTGATATTAGGAGTGAGATATCTCACATGTGGGATTCACCAGAATCTCAGAAGCTTGAAAGAATCTATCACACACGTCTGTTGGATACAGACAGGTTGAGTGGCGAATGAGGTGAGCCCCTCCCCTCATTACAAGGAGCCACTCGGCTGCCCTCTGTTCATTCTCGAACATACCGAACTTCCTCACACTTATGCTAGTAGGGGAATGCGGTGAAATACAGGTAACTGCCAAAATAAAGGAAACACCAACATAGTGTCTTAATAGGGTGTTGGGCCACCACAAGCCTCCAGACCAGCTTCAATGTGCCTTGGCATAGATTCTACAAGTGGTCTGAAACTCTTGTGTGTATTGGAGGAATGCGTCACCATTCTTCGTCAAGAAATTCCTTTAATTTGGTATTTTGTTGATGGTGGTGGAAAATGCTGTCTCAGGCACCTCTCCAGAATCCCCCATAAGTGTTCAGTTGGTCTGAGATCTGGTGACTAACACACACAACACACGTGGCACACACACCTGTGCACCCAACCCTGAAATCTGAACATCTCCGGAATGACGTGTTGATCACACCCTGTTGATCACACCCTGTTGAACATGCGGTCATCCGAGAGGGTTGCCTGATAAGAAAGAGAGGTAATTCTATTCTCTGTGTTGGCACCAAACAGCCCTTAATCTGATTTGATCTTGAACCCTAGCTCGGAGAGGTGGGTTACAAGGGAAGTCGTGTCACGTACCTCTTAAAAACGGGATCGAAAAGCGGGTGGTCTCAGCGCAAACTGCAGTCTGTAGCCCTTCGTAACCATGGACTGTGCATGCGCGCCATTTCCCTGCTCTTGTGGCGAGTACCCCACAGGTCGGTAGACTCTCGCTCGCCAGTGGTGCCGGAGCGTCCTGTGGTGGCGATGGAGCGAGTCGCCCTTTCATTGTATTTTTGCTCTGTGTGCTTGGCATGATGCCTGGATACAACAGAGACTTTTTTGTTGTTGAAAAGTGCAGTGTTGTCACACCCTGATCTGTTTCACCTGTCTTTGTGCTTGTCTCCACCCCCACCAGGTGTCTCCCATCTTCCCCATTATCCCCTGTGTATTTATACCTGCATTTTCTGTTTGTCTGTTGCCAGTTCGTCTTGTCTCATCAAGCCTTTCCGTACTCCTGTTTGCTCTAGTCGTCCCAGTTCTGACCTTTCTGCCAGTCCTGAGCCTGATCCTGCCTGCCGTCCTGTACCTGCCTGACTCTGATTTGGATTACGACATTTTGCCTGCCCCTTGTACTTTAATAAACTCTGAGACTCGCACTCTTAAATCTCCTCTTAAATGTAATGGCATAATGTAGATTCTCGCCTACATAGACATACCCATATTTGGAAAGAAGACATCTGAGAGATTATGAGGAATTGATCAGAAGATAGTTGTTACATAGTTCAGAATACATAAGATCAGGCACACGCAAAATATGTATTTTGAAAGTAATCTTTCATTGACAAGCTATAAGTGAATTATTGATTCCCAGAGCTGTAAACACATCAGATGTTTTCCACAACATGTGAACAATATCAGAAAAAAATGGGATTGATAGACCTAACAATTAGAAATGGCTAGATGTTTTAGTAAGTGGTATCAGATGTGGTCTCGGGATGTTTCCAAGTGTCCCTAAACCTTTCCAAAGTGGCATATGTCTGTAAATTAGATAATTCCAGTGCTATTACATATTTGCAATCCCTAAATGCCACTTGTTCAGTATAAATACACAATTTCTACCATATCAACCTCACTCAAACATTGTGGTGGTGTTATGGGGTATCCAGGGTACATTCAAGTGTCCTTTCGACCTCTACAAAGTGTCAGAACTTAGCTAGCATCAAATGCAGCTAGTTAGTTTAGCCTACTCAAACACCTGGCGCAAACAGAGAAGGATGCTATGTTAGCTAGCTGGATATGGCTATCCAACACTGAAACTCTTCCAAGTCTGTATCAATCATTACAGGGATGTAAAAAAAGAAGGTGTTTCCTTGGAGAAAACTTCTGGGGTACTATAACTTCGTTCAGTTAAATCTCAATTTGCATCAACAGTTGACTAGATAAGAAAGGTTGTACCTAAAATGCAGGCTTTTTTTAATGCCTGTTTCTGTTTAGTGTATGTATTTGTTTATTGTACTATACACACTAAGAAAAAAGGGTTCCAAAAATATTATGCGGCTGTCAAAAGGGTTCTACCTGGAACCAAAAGGGGCTCTTCAAAGAGTTCTCCTCTGGGGATAGCCGAAGAACCCTTTTTGGTGCTAGATGGTACATTTTTTCTGAGTGTAGTCAGCAAGAGATGAGTCTCTCGGAGCTGAAACACAAAACATTGCACACCAGATGTCCATGGGAAGTCCCCCAAAAACGGCAAGCACATGGCCTTTAACGTAAAGTTGGCCATTAATTAATCCCTGTTTTTCTCTCAAAATACCCTATCCTTCGGCTCTTTTACTGTTTTCAACACACTCGGGAGCTGAACTATAGGGGAGTGAAAAGCTCCATAGAAGAAGTGAAGTGTCTTAATTAAAGCCCAGAATTACCAGCGCCCTCCACCTCTCCCTGCTCCTTTCTTCCAGGCCCAGAGAAGCAGGAGGAATGGTCCAATCCCACTTGAAGGCCCCCTTGTTTTCTACCGCCAATAGAAAGTTCCATTAGATACAATGACAGAGAGAGGGCTCAAACTAAAACTAAAACTCCTCTGCCTATGTCATCCCCGCTCATTATTTCCAAAATTAGAAAGCGAGAGGGAGTTGAATGTGGCTTCTTCAAATCCTTGGCAAGGCAACACTTGATGCTAATTAACAGAGACTTATTGTCGCAAACCAATGTATATATAAGGGTTTAGTGGGCCTATAGAAAAGCCCCAAAGTGAGGGCGAATAACTTAATGGATAACTGACACTCATTGGCTTTCACCCTGCCCAGCCTGGATGGAGCTACACTATATTGTCATTTTTAAAATGAACTAATTGCTACATAACTTCTCATAGAACTTGGTCCAGTCAGTTCAGATAAATATGATGCACAGTAGATGGGGATAAGACAAGACAGTTATGTTCCTTTTATGTGGGATACAGAAAACTGTAACTTAGAAACTGTATTATGTGGATCATACACAAAACTCCATATTCCACAGCACCTTAGACTTGTTTCTCTAGGATAAAAGTGGAATATGGTTAGAGGAAGTAGAACTATAAATCACTTGATAAACAAATAACACGCTTTCTAAATACTGTAGATATTTAATGAGTGTAGTAAAATATGCAGTTGCCATTTTAAGGAGGACGGATCTCTTCTTTATTCCAGTTAATAAACAAATAATGTGACTCAATCCATCCCAAATGAAAGGCTCGAGTCCCCTGAATCCTTTCCCCGTTCCACTGTGGAGTGGCACAAAGAGAACGATCCAGAAGCCTTGGAGTCCGCACTTTCTGATGACTTTATACATGACTTGGCCGCTCACTCTAGTATTCCCAGGCAGAGGAGTTGTTTTCTTTGAGACTATGCTTTTCGAATTCATCCTCATTTTAACTTTTCTTTTCACGACCGCAACGTGCCCCTTCAAACAAATCAGGCACTCTTTTCTTTCGGGTGGTGGATAGATGAGAGAGTATGTCAGTATGTAAATTGTCGGTACATTTGAGGCCTTTTTGTTGTTGATGTTCTCCTTCTTTTTGTTCCACCCCCCCCCCCCCCCCCCCCAAAAAAAAAAACAATTATTTGGACCACAAAGGAGATGTGGAGGGGGAGATTCACGGAGCAAATGATATAAATCACATTTTGGGGAGTATTACAGAATAATTACACATATGCTTAGATGAGAGCCATTCATTGGGGTTCACAATATTTTAGGGATTAAAGATGTTTAGTGGTGCAGCCACTAAGGGACGGGGATCGTTGACACATTCAAATGCAAACGCGTAGCATTTGGAGAGTGTAATGCCGTCTATCTCTGGCGCCATGTACACATTTTGGAATGGCTTTCCTGCATCCAGGCACTGGGCCCTTAATTCCTAAATATGTTCCCTCGTATAAAGCAGGGGACAAAGGCAGGCAGCTTTCATTGTGTAAAAGTAATTACCTTTGAGCTGATCAGAAGAATCTCCTCCACCCCAAACCTCTGTCCACTGCAACAGGCAACTGACCACAAATACCACAGTGTTTTTATTTGATCTCACACTTTAGTCCACCATTCTAACTTCATGGTGTAGTGAGAAAGTATAATACCTGCGGTGCTATTTTACAGGTGTACTCGTCTTTCGTCCCTTGAATGTCTTCAGAGAATATACCAGCGCAAAATAAATTCTCCAGATGTATAAAACGTGTGTTTTCCTTTCACTCAACTGTGGTCATCTGTGATGAGATAGACAATAGAATTGTAGGCTTTTCAGCCTGCTAAATTCTGCAGCTCAAATCGAGCTCTACTCCGTCATTTCACCTTCTCCGTGCCATAAAAAAGAACCACATTTGTATCCAGACTGTAACAGAGACTCTTGATTTGATGTTCTCTTTCTTCTCCCTGCCAGTGTGGATCTGCCTGGCTGAAGTCGGGGCCATGAAATCCCTTTTTTGTTGATGTTTAGACATGGAAATGTAAAGTATTCATGGCAATTATAGGCATGAAAAATGGATGAAATTACAGTCTGTTCGTTGAAAGAGACCGAGCGGGTGCGAAACGAAAGGCGATTGGCTGTGTCTGCAGTGTGGTGGTGGCTTTCAAACAGGTGAAGGGCCCTGTGTGTGGGATGACTGGGATCGGCACGTGAATGTGGCAGGACAACAGGCCTCCTGCTGGGCCGGCACAAAGAGGGGGCACACACCAGAACCGCCAGGACATTGACTGAAATGAGCACCCACTCTTTCTCCGAGGGAAATCTTTTGGACCTCCTCGAGTGTTACAGATACGGCACATTTCACCAAACGAAGACCTTCAAATGGGAGGTGAATAGCTTAGTGCACGCTTTCATTTCCCCCAGACCTTTTCAAAGGAGCGGCGATATGGGATGAATGAGCGCCGCTTGAGAATATCCTCCGTATCGCCTTTCTTTCTCTTTGTATGTGTGGGTGTGTGTGACTTTAGTCCTTGTGAAATTATTAAACAAAGCTGGTGTAGGAACCTGAATGAAAGCAGAGCATGCTGAGCGTGTGACTATAATCTGGTGAATGATGTTGTGGTGGACGTGATAACGTTTTCAAAGTGAAAATGAAATGAAAAAGCATGTATTTATCCACTCACATTGTGAAGGGAATTGTATTAGCCTTGACCCTATTTGTATATTACCAGTTTGAATACTGAATTCTCTGTTCTGTTTTGTAGCATTTGTCATCTTGCTTGCAGTCAATTCTGTGGGATTCCAAGAACCGATTTCATACTTCTTCAAGATCATCCTTTTGTTTTAAAAAAAGTATATTTTTAGTTTAAAAAAAAAAACTCTATAAGTGGCATGTGTTTTTCTGCCTTTTATATTGAATGTGTTTTCACATGAGACAGTTTAACGGTGACACGGCAGAGTGCAAACAAGCCTTTCATTCAGAATCAATGCACCTCTGGGGTGGGAAAGGAAGTGGAAAGCAACTTCTTGGCCTCTCTGCGACAACCCCTTTAAGGCAGGCCATCTGATAAACCCTGTTAATGAAACACACACACACACACACAGATCGAGGAAAGCAAATCATCCTCTAGCCAAATCCCATATTTCTTCTGCTGCACCGTGTGTGAAGTGCTAAGCTAACTGTGTCTTGAGATGTGGCAGAGAATAAAAGTCCAAGGAACCACTGTGGCCCTCTGTGGGTTCCATTCACAGCCATGCTTCCATGAATACAGCAAAATCTAAAATGAAACTTTCAATCTCTGCATCACATTCAGCTCGCTAAGAATGGGGACTTCCTTTTTAACAGCTTCCCCCACCAACCTTTTGTGTTCTCTCTGCTCGTAATAGTCTTTAGATTTCTCTCTGACCCAGCGAGCGTTATAGACTGCTGAAAGACTCCCCTTTGTCACACTCCGAGAGAATTATAAGGCAAAAGGGGGGAAAAAAGAGGCTTGTTTTTTTGTCCGAAAGTGATTCACTTTAAAAGAGAAAAGGCAATGTTTCCTGGATATGGACAAGAAAAAGGTGCAAATGAGGAAGCAAGTAGTGTCCTAAAACTCCTCACCTTTTCTCCCTCTTTCAGAAAATGACTTCAGTCCATTGAAGGTCAGCATACAGAGCGTGGCTCCTGTTTAAAAATACACAGAAGTATTCATGTTTTATTCAGAATCAAATGTAGTATCAAGTTGAGAAAAGGTCCCGTAAAAATGTCTGGAGGGCCATTGGGACCCCCAGGACCTTTGTAAAGGGGACCCCTCCTCATCTGAAGGAGGAATGATTTCATGACTGAGTAAGAATGAAAAAACACCCCTCAAGAACAAACCTCAGCTCTTGTGACTATTTTTGTTATTTTCTTTCTGAGCAGTAACACCTACATTGTATTCAGAGAGACAGAGAGCATTGAATGGCCTCCGAAAGAAAACCCATTCACTTCAAGGCAGCTGGGCAGGCCAAGTACTCAGTCCAGCCTCTTCACTCTTGGATGGGTTTTGTACAAAGCTCAGATTCAGAAGCCTCTGTTTCACTCACTCTGACAGAGAGTGACTATAAATTCACCTTGTGGGTATTTTTACAGAGCTTGCTAGCTTCTTGGAATGCAGGCCTCAGCGTATAGACACAGTGTCATATTATTCTACTTCACTTTATCCCCATTCATTTTTACTCACACAGATAAAAGACTAAATGATGTTTTACTCATAGCTGAGTGTGTTTGGTGTGGGTGGCTTAGGCTATTGCAGAGGGCTTGCCTTTTCAGGTTTCTCCAGGCAGTATTTTAGGCACCCTGCTCTGTGTCTGTCCGTCAGGGAACTGAATACAGAGGACCCTGAAAGCCCCTCTTTAGAGGGCATCCCAGAGTTCAAAAGGTCCTGCAGAAATGTTTGGGACCTTTCTGTCCGCAGTCTTGACCATCAGAGGACAGGAGAACCACTGGTGGTTTCAGGGGCTGGTCACTTCATGAAGTCCCACGCCAAAAGAAGTCCCTTTGGGGGCGATTCCTTTATTCTCTTTATACCTCCACCTTCTCATGCATTGTGCTCTCCCTGGCCACTGTTTGTATAATCTATAGCAGCGCACCAACCTTTCATCGAAAGGGCCAGGATTTCTCAGAGTTTGAAACCGTACTCATTGCACATTGTTTGAATTGTATGTATTCTACTTCTGTCAATTACTCTAAATGCTATTGTTATTATCTCTCAGATGGATGCACAATGGAGAGCAATAGTAACAGAGTCTTTTTGTAGGTATTAAAGGAGGCCAAAGCCTATGGAGAAATGAGTGGGTTTTTTTGGAGAGTTTTGGGATGAATGTTGAAAATGAGGTCTGTGGTAAACACAGACTTAGGAGATCGTATACGTTTTTGTTCTATGAATTTTGAAGCATTTGTGTAATCACAATAGTTCATAAAGGTCATGTTAACTGACTGATATTATCTCATAGACCAAACTTTATAAGATCTCCTTAAAGCCTGTGTTATCCGCAGACCTTATTTTCGGCATTTATCACAAAGCCCCATTCAATTGGCCGAACGAACCAGAGGTGACTAATTTCCGTTTGTTAGGACTACAAGCTGGCGAGCTCTATGTCATAGAGGTTATTCAGAACATTTGACGAGCATGGTAAATTCACTACTATTTTATAACAATATAAAGAATGTATAGAGACAAATTCATATTTGGGCTATCAACAAAGCATGGAATAGTCCTATAAAATGTGGTACTTACTCTGTTTGTAAAATATTTTCTGTCTTGGAAAAGAGTATGGTAACAGGTGGAAAAAAGACAACTTGAAATATCTTTAAAGCCGCAGCCAGGAAGGTTTCCAGTAATTTCAATGAAGGACTAGAGAATCATTGAAAGTCAGACAGGAAGGAACAGCATATGCTGAAAATGATGTCTCATCTCATTCACTTTGTATGGATCAACAGATCCTGCCCTCGCATGGTGTCATGACAACAATGATATTCAGTGGGGCAACCACATCAGAAGTTATTATACCTTTGATTCAGAGAACAAGGATACCAGCACAAGCAGCTTGGGATCAGAGGTTCTCCATATGGGGGTGAGGACGGGGACGGGGACGGGGGGGGTCAATATCACCCACCTCTTCAGGAAGTGTACTGTGAAAGCCCAGAGTAGTTGGGAAGGGGCTCCCCACGGCCGCAGGCACAGCGGCTGGCAGCATTATCCCGTTGGAGGAGGAGATCCAGGGCTGCCAGTCCCCGTCCGCTGCTCCCCCATGCCTTTCAACCCCCGCGACCTGCCACACAGAAAAGGAGATTAGGATTAATCTTGCGTCTGACATGCTGATATTAACACCATTTTTTTCTGTCTTTCCTTTTAGTTGCTGTACATTTTTGGGCTTGTGAAAAAGGAAGGAGGGGTGGGGGCCAAAATCAAAGTCTGGGCCCTGGATTACTCCTAGAGAGGGAGGGGGCAGGTTCAAAGGGGTTTTCTTGTGATGGACACAGAAGGAGAATCATTTTGGCAGAGAACAATATAGTGTCAATATCACTCTTTTACTGATCTGATTTAGGATATGTGGGTTCAATATGTGGGGAAAAAGAGAGGGCTTCCATACTTTAGGTCTATTATTTCTCTCGTCTCAAAATGCGCACTAGCCAATGAAAATCGTCGATGTGGTTGTGCGTGATAAAACGCCACATGTTAGCTGTTCACACACTTAGCCCTACGATAACAAATTCTGCATTAGCCAATCAAAGATCTTAGACTTTGTATCCTACAACCAATGGCATTTAAAAAAAAAATAGGTCAACTTGGCCATGAGACATATTTTATGCCTCCGAAATCAAGGTTTACTTTTGTTCCTCTTGGTCTGTCTTGGTCTGTCTTGGTCTGTCTTGGTCTGTCACAATTGTTGTGTGTCAAAGTTGCATGATGCATCCTTGACTCGGCTACTAACTACTAACCTTAGACAACTCTGGAGGCACGTTAGACCAAATTAAATAGGCACGTTTTCTCATATATGATAAAATTTGACATTTTTGCTTATCACACACGTCCATGTGCTTTTATGCAAACATTTGAAATTAGGTTCAGAGTGTGAATTATACCGTGACATTCAGGGGAGGCTCTATTGGGTGCACGTGCACACATTTATTTGATGGGCCTATGGGAAAATTACAGGGGTGACATGAGCTCCTCTCTAAATATTGATAATTTGACCGAAACGTGCGCCTCCAGCAAAAGCATCAATCTCACCGGAGAAAGCATCCGAGCGAAACAGCGCCCCCCTGTTTCTGTATGTGTAGCCCATGTATCTGATGCTGTCTGGCCAAAAAGAGGGCCACTGTTTCGCTCGCTTGGATGCTTTCTCCGGTGAGATTGATGCTCTTGCTGTCGGCACGCATCTTGGTCAAATTATCAATATTTAGAACCCCCCCCCCTCCCCACTTAAGTTTGACTTTTGTTTCCTTAAGAGGAGCTCATGTCTCCCCTGTAATTTGCACTCTATGTAAGTTTACTGTACATAAAAAAAGATTAAGTGCCTATGGATTCAAATAGCTGCCATGTACCACTATTGCCATCTCTTCCAGGTGGCACGCATCACTAAAGTGGTTGACTTGAAATCTGCATGGCACGTTAACTGTTGCTATGCGCCCCCCCCTTGTGTGAAGATGTTTTGTTAAGCAAAACCCTGTTCACTGCTAGTCCTCGATGTGTTGATTCAAATAATGCATATGGGATGAAGTGGATGATTATAATAATGCATATCAAATGTTGTTCATGTAAAAATGTTCTTCCTCTTAATCTTAATTTTTCAAGGTTTTGGCAGCACTTCCCTTCGCACCACACCTAACACAATAAATATAATTATACATTTCAAAGGAAAAAACGACATCTCACCTGGGATTCAAATTTACCACAAACTGCGAAAATTACCAAGAACCAGGCTCGCTCCCCTGAGCTTTTTGTCCAGTTTATATTTTGCACACATTTTTGTTCGTTTTGACTATCAGATCATGCCATTTGACCTCTCTGTTAAAGGACGTTTTCATGAAAAAGTGTTCAATCACGTCCACCTACATCAACATCTGTAATTGGCTGATGCAGAATTTGTTACTGGAAATAATCATGTCCAGCTGGTCAGGTTAGCATATAGAGCTAAGTCTGCCAGGTTATGTGGTGGGAACAGCGAACACGTAGCATTTTATCACGTGCAACTACGTTGATGATTTCAATTGGCTGATGCATATTTTGAGACAGAGAAAAAGTTGAAACGTAAAACTTTTTATAATGTTCACACGTATGGACCCAGGGACTTTAGGTAAACCCAGCCTTTCGATAGACCTACTCTGTTTTTGAAAATTAAACAGATGAGTCAAACAACACTGTGCTCCAGAACCAGAACTGAAATCTTAATTCCTGAGACCATATATTGTTTAATGTCAGTGGGACCTGTTGCTATTCGTGGGGAGTGCATAACCAAACAAACCTTACTAAATTAAATTGTGTTTTCACATTTCTATTGGCTATTGTTTTTTCTTTGGTTTTACCCCCCCCCCAGTTTAACATGAATGTGCTAAACAGGTCTTTTGAATGAATGACAGTTATCACATTGCGAGAAATTGAGGCGATGGAAACTTCTGGTTGCAGTTCCCTTTTTGTTTTTATACAAGTGGATTAAGGACTGATCATATTTCCTTGGTACATTTGTATAATAACAAACAATGAACTCCATTAAAAATGATAATATTTAGAAAAGCAGGCCTCCTACCTTTAAAAAAAAGAGAAGAAGAATGAAGCCGTAAAAACAACGCAAAGAACAACAACAAACAATTGTTTGTGAAATGATATCGCGTGAGATTCACAGCACTTCGGGTGTATTACAGTGCCTTAGCCTGACATTACTGCTCCTTTAGTGGGAAAAGTGAAATGTCATTGTCTGGAATTTTCCCTCTCCCTTTTGATTATCCCTGTGAGAAACCCTGCTCCTCCTAAAGTACATGAATAGTATACACTTCCAATTACACTTTACACTTAACAGGGGCTAGGCCAGGGAAGCCTTCAGAAAAAGACATACTCACACACAGAAAAGGCAAACGGCCTTTGCTGTTATGCAAATATATCAGTCGGTAAACGGTTAAATGCGAATTATATTTGAATTAAATGAGTCTTTGGCTTTCTATAACTGAATTGCAAGGCGAAGTCTCAATACAGAATCCCCACGCCGCGGCCACGCATATTAGGCACTTGGCGAAATGCGAACCGACATGGCTCACTTTCAATCCGATTACTCGGCTAAACCACATCAATACCATCCAGCCAACAGGCGCTAGCGTCCCCCCATTCAAGTTGCCAGAGAACAACCCCAGCTCCTCCTTGGTACACAAGCGCCCTCGCTGCTGCTGCAGAGCCCCCACGCTCAACCCATCAGCGAAACTCAAAAGAGCCCTTTCGACAAGGTGCTTTCCTCAGCTCTCCAAGCTCTGGCCTAAAAGAAAGCTAAAGATTGTGTCGACGTGCCCAAACTCCCACTGCAGCCCCGTCAGCACATACAAGTACTCAGGTTTAAAAAAATACTCTCCCCTCCAAGGACTCGGGGCTCTTTCGGTGTGCCATCTTATTGGTTAGGTTTTCCCAATGTGTTCCCATTATCAGAGACGCCATGCCCATACGGGGCACAGGGGCACGTGCCCCCTCAGATTTGTCCTGTTTAAAAAATATATATAATAATAATAAAAATATTGTTGTTTCTGTGTAATACTACTAGCCACATAGTAATTTTATTTAGTTGGTTTATAGCCTAGATCTCCCAACCTAATAACTAGCTACAAAGAAGCCATTTCAGGGTATCAATCAAATTAGAGTAGCTAGCTTGTCTAACTACAGGTAACTGCCAAAATAAAGGAAACACTAACATAAAATTTATTCAAGGGTGTTGGGCCACCACAAACCAGAACAGCTTCAATGCACCTTTGCATAGATTCTACAAGTGTCTGGAACTCTATTGGAGGGATGCGACACCATTCTTCAATAATAAATTCCAGAATTTGGTGTTTTGTTGATGGTGGTGGAAAACGCTGTCTCAGGCACCTCTCCAGAATCTCCCATAAGTGTTCAATTGGGTTGAGATCTGGTGACTGAGACAGCCATGACATATGGCTTAGATTGTTTTCATGCTCATCAAACCATTCAGTGACTAATCTTGGATGGGGACATTGTCATCCTATGGGGGCATAGCCATGGTAGCCAAAATAATGACATGCCCTGCATTTTTATACATGACCCTAAGCATGAGGGGATGTTAATTGCTTAATTATGTCAGGAACCACATATTTGGAAGCACCTGCTTTCAATATACTTTGTATCCCTCATTTACTCAAGTGTTTCCATTATTTGGCAGTTTCCTGTATCTTAGGTGGTATGCCTCCTGGCAAGATTGGTAAGACTTTAGAAAAGCAAGCAATACCTTAATGTACTGAATAATACTTTACCCAGGTTTTAGCAGAGATGCAGAGAAGCATATTTAGTTTATTTGAAAAAAGAACCACCAGTCAGGAGTATACAGACAGATCAAGAGGTATGCTTAGATACGCAGAAAAATATATACATCTTTTTTACATAACATTAAGCATACTGATTATGGCTCTAGATAACAGGATAAAGCTGTTTCAGGTGTTTGAAAAATACAAAATTCTACAACCTCTGGGCAGGGGGACTAGCCCCCCTCCGCACCACCCCCCAGCCTCATGTACTTTGTGCACCCTCAGATTTTTCGGGTACACGACGCCTCTGGACATTATAATGATCAATAACAATAATTACACAGTTAGCATGACTAAGAGATGTTAGCAACCAGCCCTTCATTTAAACTGGTGTTGACAACCACTAAGATTCCCCCCTTTTTGGGCTTTGTGGCAGCACTTTGGTTTTTCGTGGAGCACATTTTTATCAGAGGCGTTTACAAGACTTTTCTAAACAACCTGCCAGGTGCAGAGGGATCCCTAAAGATCCAGCTAGGCAGTGCAATGCTATGAGGACCAAAAATATTAGAATGTTTATTAAATATGTCCCCTGCGCTCCCATGACTGATTTAAGATGAATGAGCATTCTATGAGGGTTTCAAAAAGTTCTATGTTTTTAGCCATCTATCTTAATGAGAGAAAATAACCAAGTTTTGAATTGAAATGGTTTGTTGAGCTAAGGGAGGTTACATAAAGACAATATTGAGGCAAATGTTTCCCATATACAGTACCAGTCAAAAGTATGGTCACACCTACTGATTCAAGGATTTTTCTTTATTTGTATTATTTTCTACATTGTAGAATAATAGGGAAGACATCGAAACTATGAAATAACACACATGGAATCAATGTAGTAACCAAAAAACAAATCAGAATATATTTTACATTTGAGATTCTTGAAAGTAGCCACCCTTTGCCTTGATGACATCTTTGCACACTCTTGGCATTCTCTCAACCAGCTTCATGAGGTAGTCACCTGGAATTCATTTCAATTAACAGGTGTGCCTTGTTATTAAAAGTTAATTTGTGGAATGTCTTTCCTTCTTAATGCGTTTGAGCCAATCAGTTGTTGTGACATGGTAGGGGGGCTATACAGAAGATAACCCTTTTTGGTAAAATACCAAGTCCATATTATGGCAAGAACAGCTCAAATAAGCAAAGAGAAACGACAGTCCATCATTACTTTAAGACACGAAGGTCAGTCAATCCGTAAAATGTCAAGAACTTTGAAAGTTTCTTCAAGTGCAGTCCAAGTGTTACCACGAAACCCATGTGTCAATTGGTAGAGCAAGGTGCTTGCAATGCCATGGTTGTGGGTTTGATTCCCATTGGGACCGGTAAGAAATTGTATGCTCTCACTATTGTAAGTCACTCTGGATAAGAGTGTTTTCTAAATGACAAAAACAATATATATAGTTAACTAAGCAAAACGTAATTATGAATATGACCAGATATAGCATGGACTAACTGACATTGGTAGGGGATCGAGAGGAAAGCCGTCATAGACAGATTGGCTACCAATGAAATTGGGGAACAGGTGCATCGAGAGCAACACACACTGAAACGCTTTGTCCGTTGGACTTGTGCCTCTCTCCGTTTGAAAACGGGGGTTATATTTAAATGCAAAGTTAATATCGATGTAATGCTGGTCAGAACTTCTCTGTATTTTAGGCCATTCCTAATCCCTTCAATGTTCCGCAGTGGCCGGATCCTAGTCAGAAACAGATGCTGAGCCAGACTTGAAGAGGGAGAGCCCGCGCAAGCAAGGCGGCTTAGCGAAGGTGTTAAGACCAAAGCAAAGCAGCGTGCAAAATAAATACCATGCAAAAACACAATTTAAACTTGATGATTATCTTCTAATAATATAACCAATAATAGCCCACGTTACTTTTTAACAGATTTGGTAGTATAGTTTTTTAATTTTTAATTTCCCTGAATGTTGTCATAATTTGCAATCGTGATCAAACCCCCTCCTTATTAGGGTATTTATTTGTTTAAAGGAAAATAATTTAATTTGTCTAAATTCAAATGATGGGCATCTGCTCACTAAGTTGGCTACTCTTTAATATATTGAATAGACTGGCAGAGTGAAAATCAGATAAAGAGTCCAATATATTCGGTTAAACAAATAGAGGTTGCAAGAAGGCAATATATATATTTTCAAAATGTTAAATCACTTTACTTAATTAACCTGAATTTAAAACAGTTATTCTAGTAGGCTAAACGGTTCAAATAACCACGAGGCAGTATTAACGACTGAATCATTTTCATTTTAATGCAGCCACATCTTGTGTTTAGGGACAACGAGGGTGGGTGGTGAGAGTGCACCTTATGTGGATATAATATCTTAAAAATGGGTTTAAATCTTTAAACTGGATTAATTCAGCGACTGACCAGCTGTTGTATCTCTATTTGGTTAAGAGAAAACAATCGTGCTGGCTTGGAAAGCTAGTAGAAATTAGTTTCGGTCACTGGGGCTAAGCTATATTTCCTGCAAACCATCTGCTTGATTTGTACAATAGGGGGATTTTCGAGGGATCGCCAAAGAATAAAATGCTTTGAACATACCAGTGATGTTTTTTTTTCTTCTGTGAAGGTGGGTGCTGTGTTAAGGTGTCTTAATATGGGTTTGGCTACAGTTTGTCTTTGCCCTGATAAATACACGATTCAATGGTCTGAGAGTAGGCTTCATCAATGTTAATGTGGAAGTGTTTCTGAGGATGGTATTATTGTCATTGTCAACGCTATTAACCTGAAAATAGGTTAAATAGTCCAAAATAACTCCTTCGACCCTGCTTACGTAACATGCAGGACTATTGGATCAGAGGGATGGGTAGTGGGCAGCCAGCCTACTAGTGTGAGATCATTTGTCAAATAGATTTAAATCATTACAATTCATGTTGTTGTTAGTTATGGAAGTACGCTACCACACTGTAAACAAAATATAGTTGTTTCAACTATTATTAAGTAACTGGTTTCATAGCCTTTTTTTGTTTATTCAACTTTTTTACCTAAATGTAAAAAAATGTTGTTAGCCCAAACTTAGCTTCAACATAAGAAAACGTAGGCAAAACAAATCTGTAAATTTAAAATCATGTGTTTTCTCAATTTGTCTCGTATGTTCTTTAAACTAGAAATTATTATTTTGGCATTTTACATTCAAAAAAGGCCTGAGGAACTAGTTACACACACTGCTTTTAATAGACAACGTTTTCAACTAACATATTTGACACACGTTAACTACATTGTGCATGTTTATTTTTACAGTAATTAGTAGCCTATTAAACATGTCTTCGCCTGGGATTTGAACTCACAACCTCGTAGAGTGGTAGGTAGCCATAGGGGTTAAGAGCATTGGGCAAGTAACAAACGGTTGCTGGTTTGAATTCCCGAGCCGGCAAGGTGGAAAAGTCTACCCTTCAGCAAGGCAGTTACCCCCAACAACTGCTCCCCAGGCGCCAATGACGTGAGACATCGATTAAGGCAGCCCTCCATGATTCAGAGGCGTTGAGTTAATGCGGAACAGCATTTCAGTTGAGTGCAACTGTCTTGGTATCCCATCCTTTCCAACAGTATTCCAAACTTCCTGTTACCCCACAATGTCTGTGTCAATAACTGATTTCGCCTGTATTGGTGCACTTCAGAGTACATCTCAGCTCTGTTAAAAGTACACTCAAGAAAATATATTTTATTTATCATAGTGAAGGAGTAACACTAAAACAGATTAATATGTTCCACCATTAGACACCTGTACAACTATAAACAAATACATCGAATCGAAGATGAGATAATAGATTAACTGATATTCTACACAGACATGGGGTGAATATCAGGAAGATCGGAATGCCATGAACCAAGAGGTTGTCAGTGCAAATCCCAGGTGAAGACATATTGAATAATGATTACTGTATACATGAACAATGTAACCACGTGTCAAGTATGTAATTTGAAACCATTGTATGGCAAAAGCCTGTTCCACAGCCGTTTCTTAGTTGCATGAACATATGAGACAAATTGAGCAAACTCATAATTTGAAATGTATTTCACGTTTGAGTACATTTTATCATGTTGGTTGGTCATGTTTTTTTCGCGTAACACTTTTATTGTTTTTACAGTGCATGCATCTATCTTCCTGGGAAGTGCCTATAGAGCATAATTTCATGGAGATTTACCTTTTGCGCCATCATTTAGGACACACCCGGGCTATCTCTTCCCTTCGCATTCAAAGCAGAACAGTTGACTCTTCAGAAAGAAATATGTAAGGCAACCACTTGAAAATGAATGGTTAGGATTTAGGAGAACAAACCCGAGAGCAGCAGTCAAACACCATTAGTTGCAGGTCTTAGCCAACAGGCCTCAGGATTCACCTCTCCTGTCGTAATCACACAGAAAATAACTTCGAAATACTGTATATTCTTCCTCAAATAAACTCTGTTGTTAACTTCCTCCCCCTGTTTTATGATCTATTTCATCAATGGGCGTTTATCATTTTCCTCCTGCAAGCTATCCTGAAACGTTTTTGCTTTGACTTACTACAATGAAATGAACCCACGTGTGGCCCAGCATGCGTCTGATCGAGCACTCTAAACAATGTCTCCCCCTCTACCCGCAGAATACCGTGCAAGAAAAGTAAGTAACGGAAAAAATCATGCCCTCCATCTATTTGATTCAACTTGTTTCTAAACTTTTAACTCTTAAAAATATTATCTGACATTAATTGAATGACAGCCGTGTAAACTATGTATAGCTGTCATATTATAGGCTACCCAGTTTATTGGTGATTTATGACTAGGCCTATACATAGGGTACTAGGGGGTAACTAGTCCCCCTTAAGAACAATGTCTAATTGATGACACAAAAAAAAAAATTGGGAAAAAATGGTATGTGGATGAAGGTCATGCTTAGGTGCATAAACTATAAAGGGAACTAAATGGCTACAGTTCACACTTTTTTAGTTATGTCATGAAATCTTGTTTTTAGAAAAGGGGCGTTCTTCTTAAAAACCACCAGTTACTCCGGTGGAAGATTACAGCATAGGGTTTCATACAAGTGTGTTAAAATCCATTTAATCCGTTTTATTTAGAGCATTGTTAGTAAGTGATACTTAAAAGCTAAGTCTAGTTGTCTTATTTTAACGATTTAAATCAAATATGGGTGTGAAATGGTGTTGCACCATTAATATCTGTACTATGAGGAGACTTGATGTAAAGTCCCTTTCTAACTCACCTGCAAATAAATGTTATTTGTCCTTTCTTTGTTTTGTTTTGTTTTTCCTTTTCCATACCATACCATGCACTAAATTTGATTTGAATAGTGCAAGATTTTAAATCCCAGCAGTCTTTAAAATTACATTCGGGAGCAAAAGGTTTTCAACAGCTGTTTTTATTGAATACGAAAATAATTTATTGGAATGGAATATAAATAATACAATTAAATAACATTGGAATATAACATTAACTTAACTAATTAACTCAGTGTACCATTGATGTGGCAACTCTCTTGTGCTCTGCTATTGCACGATTCTAATTTGTACCTGTAGGTCACACATTTTTTTATCTTTTACTTTTATTTAACCTTTATTTAACTAGACAAGTCAGTTAAGAAAAAAATCTTATTTATAATGACGGCCTACCCCGGCCAAACCCTAACCCAGACGACGCTGGGCCAATTGTGCACTGCCCTATGGGACTCTCAGTATTGCAATGCCTTAGACCATTGCGCCACTCAGGAGGCCCCAAATAAAGCTATTCCCACTCACATTGGAGCACAACTCATGAGCCCACCTCATGCACTGCTCACACCTAATCCAGTCTCCACCTGTGGCTAAAAACAGGGGGAGAGATACCAATTGAAAAGCTCTCTCTTAAAAATGTAGATAGCTACCTAGCTATATGACATAAAAATCTGTGTAAAATAGTTTAAAGGTTCTAAAGTTGCATTAACTTTAAAGCTATCGTCACCTATTTAAACATTTACAACTGAAATGCAAGTTACATTATCGTTTTTAATGTATTTTTTTATGTATTTTACCTCAGATGTATTTTACCTCGTAGTAAGATTAGTAGCTAGTACTCCTAGCAGCTTATGCTAACTAGCTAGCATTTACTGCTAGTGAAGTTGCTAGCTAGCAAGTTAGCATAAACTAGCGTTAACTGGGCTAGTCATGGGGAACGGGGTGAGTTGCCCCCAACACACTCATCCAACTTGTACTACTTTACAAAATAAATATATATTTTTTCTCTCTAAACAAGTGGATTATTTATCTTAAGGCCTTCCAACTTGTACATATGTATTAAAATATATAGATCTAACTTCACTGGAATATATCTACATCTTTTTCAAAATGTATATATTTTTTTAGATCAATTTACCACAAAGGATTTTGTCACAGACAGGTAAAGTGTTGAGAAAATAATTTGGTGACATCTTGTGTTCTTTATGTGAACTACAGTGAGTGTGTGTGTGTGTGGGGGGGGGGGGCAGTTACCCCAGGAGGCTCGTTACCGCCTACTACCCTAACTATCATGAATTTTTAAATAAAAAAGGCCCTATGTCCTTTCTTTTTCTTTTTTTTATAGATAAATCATAGGGTTCATTCTCGTCCAGTATAAAGCTTATAATGACTGTTAAAAGATAATGAGCATCTAATTAGGCTCAGTGCTTCTTTTTTTTTTGTCCTGTGTTTTGGTCTTCCAAGAAATAGGACACTAATTGCCAAGGCGCACACTGGAACACAACAGTTATTTTGAATAAATTCAGTCATTAAATTCAAAACCGTTTCATCTAATGGTGTCTTACGGCCAAATTCCCTTTCACTAAAGAATGATATTCTAACCGCACATTGAAATCAAGCTGAAAACGATTTTCCAGAAAGATTTGTGTAAGAAATAAAAAATGTTGAGAGTTTGACAGTTACTTCATGGATAAGAGATAAGAGCGCCAAGGCCAGAGCTGCACATTATTTTCAGCGGGACCATCGACATCAGTTTTTAACACACCAGTTAAAATGCTCGGATATATAACCTGTCTGATTTCCAATGAGAAAAACTGATTGGCACAGATGACAAAGCCTATTGTGCTCATAATATCCTATTGAATATGCTACAAAAAAAATTAACAAGAGAAAAGGGTCATGCAAAAAATTATAATACAGTCGGCTGATAATAATCATCACAAAAACAATAATAATTATGATCATCATCATACCATAATAATAACAATAATACCCTAATAATAAAACAATAGCCTAGCTACAACAATATTTTGAAAACAAGTGAATGTGGATAATATTTACAATTATGACATTTTACAATCAACTTTTGTGGTCATTTAAATAGTCTCACATTGCAACGCATCCTAATAGAAATGAGGGAATCACTATATTATCCTAGTTCCTCTAACAAGTCCGAAACTAACGTCATTATGCAGTTAGGTGCTCAAGTTAATTTAATATATATGTTTTTATAAACCCCCTATTCACAGACTAACGTTGTTTTGGAGTCCTTTAAAAATAACTTTTTTTATTAGTTTGTGTGTGCTGCCACCATTATCACAGTGAAAGTTATACCAGAGTGGTAAGTATATGTAAAACGGATGACTACACTTTCTTTGTTATCGGACATTGTCTAGTCTTTGCTTATGAAGTCTAATCCAATCATAAATTGTTTATTCGGACCAATCAGGAGGCACTGAATTTCCCCTGAAAGAAATTCACGTCGAGAACTTTGTTGAACTTCATTGTTAGGCTGTCAGTTTCGAAAGGGCTTTGGTGAAGGTCCACTATAAAACCCTTCTTCTAAAGGGAAGGGCCAGAAGAGAACTGTGAGTCTTTCCACTTGGATCCTATAGGCGAGGGGAACCACCTTCAGTGAGAAAGGGCTCTTTACAATTACTTTTCCTTTACCCATCCAAACTGAGCAATGATGTTCCCTAATGCACTTGCGCCTCCCGCTATATGCCCAGGTCTTCTTAGACCGCCGGCGGGTCTCTCTCTGCCCCAGTCCTTGCATTCAGCTTTCCCCGCCCACTCGAGTTTTTTGGTGGAGGACCTGTTGCGGATCAGTCGGCCGGTGAGCTACTTCCACCCGACGATTCCCTCACCCAGCGTGTCTCCCCTGGCATCAGGAGCCACCACGCTGACCTGCAGCCATCACACTCACCAAGCTGTCATCTCCACTTTAGCACAGACAAGGACGGGTTCTCCTCAGACCGCACTCTCCATCAACCACGACCCTAACTATCTGAAGTTTGGAGTTAATGCCATCCTAGCACCATCAACGAGAAACGGTAAGATTATTGCGAAAGTATAGGCTAATGTACAAATTGTTAAGAGTGAATTTAGCCTACAAACAGGCGAGCTGCTTTGAATTTATGCAAATGCATGGAGATTATGTATATTTTGTCTATATGATTTAACGAAACGACAGACAATTAATGTAAATGTTTCTTTCATTTTGAATCACAGCATCGTCTCCACGTTTAATGCATCATGCTATGCACGCAAAAGCCTTCCCTCTGCCATATTTTGACTGTTCGTTTCATCCCTTCATCAGAGCATCATATTTTCCAGGTAAATCCACTTAACCCTGTCATGCCCATGTATTCAGCTGATGTTGTTGAACCTAATAACAATCTGCCTTTATTAGTTGAACCTAAGGAGAATACAATCATTAGTTCAGAGGTTGGGAGCCGTAGAACTCCGTGGAATCAGTCTCGCCAATTTGATGCCCTATTTAGCAGTGCTGACATTTTGCATCAGTCCCCCTAATCTACAAATTAGCCGCAATTGTCATGGTCTAAATTTGAGGCGGATCCCCTCTCACAAGAAAGCTGCTGGCGTCTCTTCATTGCTTCTTTTTCCCACCGAGCCAGTGAATTTAGCTACTGATAACTCACAAAGCTTTCAGCACCATGACCAATTGGTCAGCTCCCTCCGGGAAGCCACACTTGACTTAAACATGCTGTTGATAGGCATTTACCAGTCATGGACTAATTCCCCATTAGAGGCTATTCACTATTTCAATATTCTCACAAGACCACATAGAGTGTTATGCATGTTTATGCATAGTGCTGTTGTGAGAAATCTAAAGTTAGCAAACAGTAAATGGCACAGGATCCTGGAGTAATATAGTTCAAATATAATGACAGGCTAGCTAATGCTACAATGCTAGGTGTTATATATTTCAAGATTAAGAATAGCTATAGTGAATTCACACGTCCTTTGGCTTTTGAATAGTCAACAATAAAGATAGTGATAAGAAGAATCTAAAATGGCTACGCAATAAGGTACAGATCTGTGTTAAGAAGACTTCTTTTGAGAGCAATAAAACAACTTCAGCCTTATGACTAGCTTTTTGTGTTGATTTAATGACAATGATGGGACAAAAATAGGGCCCAGCCATCACTAGGCTATTCTCCTGGACCCAATTTCCTAAAAGTATTTTTAAAGCTTAGTTCATCGTCAGAACCTTTGTAGGAGCATCGCTAAGGGCTCTATTCAATCCGTATCACAGAAGTTAAGCGTTACAGCGTGATTGAAATTTAATGGCAATGTTCCCGTGTTGGCTGAGACAGCATTCACGGTAAAAGCTGCATATGTCGGCTCAATAGGAAATTACTTGTAAATGTAGCCCAGGTGGCGCAATCTGTAACGCTTCAGCGATACAGATTGAATAGAGCCCTAAATATCTGAGCTGTTTCCCCAAAACCATCGTTGTAGGCCTACTAAAGTTGCAATTGAAAACGCTCGTTATTTACCGACTGCCTCAGACCATGTAGAACAGCTAAGAGCGTCTTTAGATGCCTTTTGCCCTTCGCGTCACTTCATATACAGCGGATTCCCAATAAACATATCAAGATGTGTAGGCCCTACAGTATCTGTCTCTCTCTGACCACCGATAACTTCCGAACGATGTTGCCTACAAATACAAATTAGCCAATGTCTTTGCAGTTGTTACAAACACGCGTAGGATAAAAATAGACTTCAAATGAAAACAGAGGGGACTGCATTCAAATATAAAACAGTAGGCTACATAGGCCTATTTTTTTCCCCCAATAGTTGACTTTTGAAATCAATATCATGTTCAATCTATTTAGTTATATTTTGCCAATTGTAGGCTACTGTATCATAAGCTATGTAAATATCTGACTGAATATATTTAATGATGTGTAACAACATGAGCGCAATTATGTGCCAAATCTGTGATTTAGGCTACTGCTTTATTAGAGGGTAAGCCATTGGAATCGCTATTGGGAAACCGAGGCCAGATGATCTAGGCATGCGGTTGTGTTTAGTTTGAAAGTATAAATCTCTTTTGTGGCAGTAATATATGGCTTTAGTGTCCTGTCCTAAGCCTTTTTCAGTTAGTTCATTACTACACAATTACCGTTCACGCTTCATCAGCCCCTCTATCTTTCATTGGGGCTTTCGAAAGGGATACTCTGCCTTTTTACCATACCAATGCTATACGGGACCAAGCAATGTGCTAATTAGCTGCTTCGTGCCAATTCATTCAGACGGACTGCATTTAAGAACTTAAGAACAAAAAAAACGTCAATATTTATAGACTTCGAGAGTTTGCTTTAGACTACGAAAGAATTCGCTTTTATGCACGTTTATCCCCTCCACCCACTCCCTGAAAAAAAGAAGGCTAGGCTACTTTGTTAAGCAAGGCTTACTTTGTTAGCCTATGTGTGCATTTCCTGGAATGACACGACGCAAAGCTAATGGTATGTTTTTTTCTTTTAGCATCCTCTTCAGTGGTTCCTATCCCCGGTACATTTTCATGGCCGCTGGCTGCAAGAGGAAAGCCCAGGAGGGGGATGCTACGACGGGCAGTGTTCTCTGATGTCCAGCGCAAAGCCCTGGAGAAAATGTTTCAGAAACAGAAATACATCAGCAAACCAGACAGAAAGAAGTTGGCTGCAAAACTTGGGCTTAAAGACTCACAGGTAAAAAAAAAAAAAAAAAAAAAAAAAAAAAATACAAAAACAACCAGTAGTCTAAGTGAATAAGACCCACATCAATGTAAAATATTAATTGTATGTATATTTTCATTACTGGCATGTTATAATATTATTAGAATAAACCATGACTAGATAGCCTTATAATATTTAATGTATTTTTCAAGGTGAAAATCTGGTTCCAAAACCGAAGAATGAAATGGCGCAATTGCAAAGAGAGGGAGTTGTTGTCGTCCGGAGGTTGCCGGGAGCAAACCCTTCCGACTAAGATGAACCCCCACCCTGACCTCAGTGACGTCGGGAAGAAGTCTTGCGAGGAGGAGGTAGACGCGTTCAGCCCGCGCGCGGCCTTCTGCCGCTCTCCATCAGAGCGCGAACTTTTGAACAGTGTGGAGTCGCACCTCTCTTCGCCTTGCAACTCCAGCAAGCACTCCGACTTTTCAGAATCAGAGGAGGAAGAGATTACAGTGTCTTAATTATGAATAATACACACGTTATGTTTGTATAAAGTTGTTGGATCACATATATTGTTGCATATATTGTATATATAGATATTATTACCCAAATTAGATCCACAATCCTTTGATTTGAGTATATTATTTGTCCGTGATATTACCAATTCACCTAGCCCTATACATACATGTAGGGGCCATATTGGTTGTGGTAGATATTTCAGTGCTTATTAAGGGATTCACTTAGTAAATTAGATGTATTCTTGCATCTTTTGCTATTTGTACCATATTTTGTAAGGGCCACTTTCATATCAAGAGGATTATACCTGATTTAAATGCTTATATTAGATGCATTGCTTTTAATCTATGTAGATGTTAAATCTATAACTTAAAAATAAATATATTATTTGTATGCTTTGTTTAAATGTTGTACTTTGAGAGTATTTTTTCAAATAAAACTAAAATGTAAAGAACAACTGCTGCTTTCTTGACAATGGTACAACAAACAGAATAACACTTAAATAGTTTCATTATATTCCCACTATAACAAGTAAACCATTTTTGATAAGGCTTGTCACTGCTTTTTTAGCTTTTCTTATAAGAAAGACAAGCGTGTCTGAGAGAGTGCAGTGTCTTCTATTGCCTTAGAAATGAGAAGGAAAAACTCACCATCTGGGGTTTACACATTTCTACAGTTATTTTCATTTGACTATGCAAGTCAGTTAAGAACAAATTCTTAATTTCAATGACAGACTAAGAACAAACAGTGGGTTAACTGCCTTGTTCAGGGGCCAAATGATAGATTTGTACCTTGTCAGCTCAGGGATTTGATCTTGCAACCTTTCAGTTACGAGTCCAACACTCTAAACACTAGACTACCTGCCACCCCAGTATAGGGCTATACACCAGGACGTCAGTCACATAGGTAGCCTAAATAATAACAGCCCATTACATTATTTCCAACAATGCTACTGAGTTGAGACAATTGAAATGAGTTCAACACACTGAACATTGCTGAACAATATTTAAAACCACATGAGGTCAAATAAAACTTTAACCATTTAAAACAACTTAATAAATAAACACTGGTTTATTGATTTCTCTATGAATAAAAAAATAAGAAAGATGGAAAGTACCGTGTTGTGACCAGATTTATTCTCACAGTCTCATAGTTGTTCACTCTTATAGAAAAAGGAACAACCTGTGGAGGAAACCTAACTGTAGGCCTACACACATTACTCTGTAGTTTAGTAAAAGATGTACAGAAAATGTTTTGAAAACGTGGGATTCATGATCAAATATATACATCTTCACATTACAAAATAAAAATGTGCATAAACAAAATTCAAACAACTCAACAATTATCAACCACTAGATTCAATAGCATACCTTTTACATCATTCCAACATCCTAACTGTGTGGGACCAAGAAAAGACAAACGACCACTTTGATTTGTGCTTGCACCACCCTTTACAGTCCAGCAAGATATGCTAGTGAACATTTCAACCTTGCAAAATATTCACAGTTCAATGTACCTGCAATACAAATCTTGACAATACTTAAAAATACAAGTAAACTGTTTTGGCTTCAGTCGAAAGTTCCAAATGAATGTTGAAAAGAATTTGTTACTAAGAACACTCATGGGATGAATAGCAACAACACTGACAGATAATGGGGACATTGTGAGGGGGAGCAACCAAAGTGGTACCTCATAGTAGAGTAAGCTGCTCTGAGAATACTCCATTTTATGAGGGAATAAAGCCTAGTTACTTCAATACAGCAACTCCCAGGATCTCATTAACACTGGACGCAAATGGAACCGGTGCCAATTCTTCAGAATGAGCATCTAGACACGCCAGCCTCCGTCTCAAAGCCATGCAGTCGCTCTGATCCTTTTCTAGCTAGAGACCTTTCAGATGTGGGTCTACATGTCCACTGCGCCTCTATACAGGGAAACACCGTGTAGGAACATTTCATGCAGGGATGGAGCTCTGTCTAGAGCTGAACAAAAGACAAACAAGGGCATTTTGGGATACTGTTTGAAACGCTCACGAGGTGTAAAGTTCTCATCTTCCTCATTAGAGCACCAACAATCCGAAAAGTATCACTGATTTCAAGATATCCAAAACAAAAGCCTAGACCTTCTCGCTACCAGCTAGCTGCACATAAACGACGTGGAGTCATTTTCAGCAAAGTACGAGCACGTTAGCAGCCCCTAAACTCTGCACCACCTCTATAGAAATCAGGTTTATCAAAGGCATTGTCAATGCATGTGACCACCGTTGTTAATAAAGGCAGCAAGGCTTCATTTGAAAGTTAAGCACCAAAGAGATGTCTCTTCACTAAGAAAATGCACACAGGTCAAGCTCTGTGAAGCGGAGTGACCGTATGTACAGTTTTTGCTACTCAGTTTGGACCACATAGCTATAGCCTAGATTAGGTCACAGTCAAGGCAACTGGTTTGATGTCTCATAAACTACGTCATTCATTCTATATGGCTGTGTCTTTGTCTGTGACTGTAAACAGACTCCTAATAAACACTGAACACAGTAGAAATACTGAGGTGAAATTATTCAGGCTATTGAACTTCGACTGGGATTTCCATCTCGGGTTACCTGCACCCAGTACATCTATTTATTCTATTATGTATCAGTACACAGTGTAAATAGTGAGTTCCAACTGGTATATAAGATGCTCTGACTGCCTAAAGACATGAAATCGCAAAGGTCAAATTCTAACTTGAAATACATGACCGAACATTGAACCTCATATCAATGGATGATTAACGCAAAAGGTATGTTCATTTAGGATATGTCCCAATGTGAGTACTAGCTGACAGAGGGAGACTCATAGTGTGTACTCCCGTGGTGAGTCCAGCATGTTGTCTTCATGGGGATCCTGGTTGCTGTTGGAGTCGCTGTCGTAACTCTGAGTGCTGCCGGAGCAGTGGGCTGCGTCCTTCAACCTCATCAGCATGTTCATCTGTGGAGATGTATAGAGGTCAGAGGTCAGATAGCTTGTCACCTACATAGAGACACTCATGCTAAACATAAAGCCGCATATAGTCTGTCAATAAGGTGCTTTTAAAGAGTATGTTCTTGGATACAAATTTCAAGTCAAACCTTTGTTCATACAAACTATCACATACCGGATTATTGTGTAATGCCATACCAAACATACTTTCTTGATTATTTCCAAATCCAACTATTTAGGTTAAAGGTTGTCAGAAAAGTTAACAGGAGGTGTAAGACTTGTATCAACGTACCAGGGGGTCTCCGTCTGTGCATCCCTGGGGAAGCTGTTTTCTGGGACAGCCATCTTTGGAGATGGAGTATCCATCGAAGCCCACATCCTCTGGCCGGAGCTGCAGCAGCTGGGGCCATTCGTGTTGCAGGGGGCTGGCTGCCCAGGGGTAGCTCTCCATCACCCACCGTGCTGGATCCTCCCAAGGAGCTCTCCTCCCATACATCTGGAGGATGGACAGAATCATAATAACTGCTCAGTGATTTTCATTAAGAACAGTAAGTGTGTGTCAGCTAATTATAAACAGTGCCTTCAGAAAGTATTCACACTCCTTGACTTTTTGTTGTGTTACAAAGTGGGATTAAAATGGATTTCCTTGTCAGTTTTTGACAGCAATCTGCACAAAATACTCTGTAATGTCAAAGTGGAAGAAAAATCAGAAGATTTGTAAAAAATGTTAAATAAAACAGTAATATATCTTGATTAGATAAGTATTCAACCACCAGAGTCAATACATGTTTGAATCACCTTTGGCAGTGTGCCTTTCTAGGTAAGTCTCTAAAAGCTTTCACAAGTGGATTATGCAACATTTGCCCATTATTATTTTATCAATTCTTCTAACTCTGTCAAATTGGTTGTTGATCATTGCTAGACAACCATTTTCAGGTCATGCCATAGATTGTCAAACAGATTTAAGTCAAAATTATAACTTGGCCACCCAGGAACATTCACTGTCTTCTTGGTAAGCAACTCCAGTTTGGCCTTGTGTTTTAGGTTGTTGTCCTGCTGAAAGTTGAATTCCTCTCCCATTGTCTGGTGGAAAGTAGACTGAAACAGGTTTTCCTCTAGGATTTGTAGGGAATTTCCTCCCGAGTCTGTAGGGGAGTTGCAGTGATGGGACAACCAATGCAACTACCAATTGGATATTACGAAATTAGGGAGAAAAAGGGGGTAAAAGTACAAAAATGAAGAAAAAAAAACTTTCCCTTTGTATTCAGGAAAATAAGTTCATTCCTTTGGAACATTTTTTGCAGTATAACTTTAGTGACTTGTTTCAAACATGATGTATGTTTTGGAATATTTGATTCTGTACAGGCTTCCTTCTTTTCACTGTCATTTAGGTTAGTATTGTGGAGTAAATACAGTGTTGTAGATCAATCCTCAGTTTTCTCCCATCTCAGCCATTAAACTCTGTAACTGTTTTAAAGTCAACATTGGCCTCATGGTGAAATCCCTGAGCGGTGTCCTTCCTCTCCGGCAACTGAGTTAGGAAGGATGCCTGTATCTTTGTAGTGCCTGGGTGTATTGATACACCGTCCAAAGTGTATTTAATAACTTCACCATGCTCAAAGGGATATTCAATGTCTTCTTTAAAAAAAATATCTACCAATAGGTACCCTTCTTTGTGAGGGATTGGAAAACCTCCCTGGTTTTTGTGATTGAATCTGTGTTTGAAATTCACTGCTCAACTGAGGGACATTACAGATAACATTTCAGCTTTTCATTTTGAATTCATTTGTAAGCATTTTGAAAAACAGAATGGGGTATTGTGTGTAGACCAATGACAAAAACATCTACATTGAATCCATTTTAAATTCAGGCTGTAACACAACAAAATGTGGAAAAAGTCAAGGGGTGTGAATACTTTCTGAAGGCACTAGAGAGTGCCTCTATGTAGTATCTCTCTGTGTCCGTGCGTTAGTTTACGAACCATTATTAAAAGGGATAGCGCTACTACAAATGTAAATTGATGCCACATTTCAAACGTTATGTCATTGTACCTGCAGCCCCTCTCGGACAGCCTCCAGCATGTAGGGAATGATGGAATAGTTCCACAGATCTGTGAACCACACTCTGGATCCCTCCACATCCATGGGACAAGACAGGAAGAGGCGGGGCCCTGGGAGGAAGAGAATTGAAAAGTACATGTTCATTCAAGTATAGTCTTTTAATTTATTAAATCATAATGTAAAAAAACATGGCCAGATAATGTAATAACAAAAGGAGAAAAGAAGAAGATGAATGTGATTTCCTTTGAATCTTACCGATGGTGACATCCGAGGAGCTGTGGGACTCTAGGAAGCGGTTGAGGTGATGCCAGACAGTAGGGATCCACTCGATGATCCTCACCAGCTCAGCGTTGCGCTGCCGGCTGCTGATCTCCGTCTCCATCAGCCTCCTCCTCAGGAACCGACCCAGGAAGCCCTTCACTGGCTCAGTATGGTTGGCACACAGCACCCACCTAGAGAGGACACACAGGAAACAGACAACAGCAGAGAGGGTTATCAGTTACTGTTCAAACAGACCTCAAATGAGGGTTAGGCAGAGGACATGTCACTATTTAAATACCGCCCTCTTGTGGCGGGCGACATAACACAGCAATTACATTTTACATTTCAGAATCGAGATGACATCAAATAACATTATCTTGTAACTGAAAAAAAGACAGTAACACATTATAGATATGATGTACCTGAAGTTATGATGTAGCTGCAGGTTGGGAGTGGATGATGTAGCCTGGTTCATTGTTCCAATGATATAAGGACTGGGAACAAACAAGGCAATACATTTAAAATTAAGAACAAGCAAATAAACACTGTGTGAGTGTGTGCACCTGTGTGCATGCGAGCCTGTGTGTGTGTGCGCCTGTGTGTGTGTCTGTGTGTCTCTGCGTGTGTGTGTCTGTGTGTGTGTATGTGTACTGACCATCGGTGGTGCTTGCAGCTGAGCAGGCCATTGAAGACCTCTCCTAGAGAGCTGACGTTGTGCAGGTTGTCCAGTACTACCACCAGGGGCATGTCCACCCCATGACTCGTACTGTTGCAATGGTCAGCCAGGTTAGACAGGTACTGACGCAGCTCCTGGACACCAGAGAGAAGAGTTTACAAAGACAGTACAGTTAATCATTTCACATGAACCACAAAATGATTCCCCATACAGCCTCTAAAATACCACAGTACATTACTAATGACATATCAAGCATTTCATCTATAGAGGGGTTGCAGGTGCTTCACAAATCACCGAGCAATCACACCAGGCTCCATGCTGGAAGACCAGAGTCAGTCTGCTGGAACTTTGGTGCCTGTGTGTCCTCCAATCTTCCACATGGCTGGCTGTAGTGATGGGAAACCGAGGCTTTGTGAACCCTTTGGGGCTTTCATGAAATTCCAATAGTGTGCAACTGCAGCCCGCAATTTGGGGTGTTCCTGCATGTGCAAGAACGCCTCCCCTCGAGCATCCCATTGGTTCCTGCATGAACTCTTACTAGTTAGATAGCACACCGTGTCGCCCCCGGCTCCCGCCTGCTGTGTACCAAAGTCCTCCTTAGGACTAGCTGGCTAAGCTAGAACACAGTGTCCTTTTCTCCCACCTGCCGAACAGCTGTTCTCGCCGTCGTTAACAGAAGTGCTGGAAAACATAGCCCGAAAGGCAGGGGTGAACGACACGGTCTACCGGTGTACGGCTAGCTAGCCTCTTAAGGATCGGACCCTTTTTTTCAATTTTCGCCTAAAATGACATACCTAAATCTAACTGCCTGTAGGTCAGGACCTGAAGCAAGGAAATGCATATTCTTGATATCATTTGAAAGGAAACCCTTTGAAGTTTGTGGGAATTTGAAATTAATGTAGGAGAATATAACACATTAGATCTGGTAAAATTATTTTTGAAATGCAAGATAAAGGTCACAATTGTATTATTCCATTAGGCACAGTTTAGGTTTTGGCCACTAAATGGTAGCAGTGTATTTGCAAAGTTTTAGACTGATCCAATGAATCATTGCATTTCTGTTCAAAATGTTGTTTCAAGTCTGCCCAAACGTGCCTAATTAGTTTATTAATACAGTTTCAAATTCATTACTGTGCACTGTCCTCAAAGAATAGCATGGTATTCTTTCACTGTAATAGCTACTGTACATTGGACAGTGCAGTTAGATTAACAATCATTTAAGCTTTCTGCCCATTTCAGATATGTCTATGTCCTGGGAAATGTCCTTGTTACTTACAACCTTATGCTAATCACATTAGTGCACATTAGTGCACATTAGTGCATGTTAGCTCAACCGTCCCGTGGGGGACACACCGATCCTGCAGAGGCTAGGTACTGCTGTCGCCCCAGCCCCTTCTCCTGTGGGGTTGATCGGCTGCTGGCATCCAACGTTATTGTGCATTACAGCCATCTACCTTACCGGAGCGCCCCCGCCTTCCGCCTGTTCTAACAAAAAAATGTACCAATTGAAGTATAAAGAGGAGTTCCTGCATATGCAGGAATGCCAATATGCAGGAATGCCCTGAAATGTGGGCAGCAATTGCACCCATTTCCCAAATTGTGCCGAATAAACGGTTCATTACTCTGAGCTTTTCTCACAGTGCATATTAGTGACATCTGCTGGTGCATATTAGTGACATCTGCTGGTCAGGAATAAATATCAACATGTTTGATATTTACATAGGCTTGTTTTCCTATTGCGCCCATCAATACGTTATGGCGCAATGGATAGGAATACCACATCCAGGTTTCCCTTTTTTCTTCCTGGTTCATTATTTCAAATTCTGAAGACAAAAGATTATCATAGGCTAAACTAATAAACTATTATAACAAATTATTATATTATATTTTGTGCCAATGCTGATGTCTGATCCCAAATCCCCGTCCCTACTTCCTGAGCTACCATTCAGGTGCTATAAATGGGAAGAAAAGTAACTAAATGTGTAAATAAAGTGTCCACTAGAGGTCAGTGTTTGAAGGCAACTATGCATCAAAAAAGCACCGGCACCACAGTGAAATCAGTGGGATCTCACATTTTGCGACATGCGGTTCGAAAAAGCATGTGATCTAACGAAGCTTCGGACGTCATTGATCACATGGTAATGTTACTTTGAAACAAGCAACCTCGATTTTGTGTTACAAACAAAACATTTACAGAAGACGTCGGCTCCATTGCGTGATTTAAGATGTTAAATAAAAAGACTGAACAGCCTATGATAATTGAAACTCATCATGTAAAAAAGGTAGAAATATAATGTTGCCAGTATTTCAATAATAATTCATACAGGGATTTGATCCTGAGCCTCCACAAGGCAAGAGACTCACTCATTGCTCTATGGGCAGATCCACCTGTTAGGTAAGAAATGGAGAACAATATCTTGAGTAAGTCTGTAAGTGGTATCCAGCAGAGGTCTATTTGGAAGCCACAGCGGGATCCACTGTCTGAGGCATCAAACAAAGTAATTTATCACACGGTAACTGCTTGTCGACTTTGCCTTGGGTTTGAATTAAACTTTTTCAACTCACTTAAAAAAAAACTTTGGATCCATAAGTTGATGATTACCAATAACTACTAGAGAGGTTTCATTTACAATCACTGTTAAAAATAAAAATCTAAAATCGGTCCTCTCAAGATTCTATAAAAGTGCTATGATTTCAGGATAGAATCCTCTGACATTTGGCTCTAGGCCCTGAGCTATCTTTCCACCTGCTGTTGCAATTTGACCTCAGAGCATTTCATATGATTCTGTACGTAATTCAGAGACGCATCATTGAGCATGATGTTACGTTTCATATGGTATGCATTCATTTTGGATGTTACTCACCCATTTGTATATGTTACAAATTTGCAGAACGTATAATATATTACGAATTTTCTAAATGTATGATATATTACGGATTCTAGTGGCTAACATTAGCTAGTTCACTAACGTTAGCTAGGGGTTAGGGTTAAGTTTAGGCAGTAGGTTAGAGGGTTAAGGTTAGGGGAATGGTTAGCTAACATGGTAAGTAGATGAAAAGTAGTCAGTTGCTATGTAGATAAAATGCTAAAGCTGTCTGTGATGAGAATCGAACTCGCAAATTCTGGAATAACGCCCACTCATTCACCCCGACCAACCACCCTTCTACCTTTTTTGATTTAAGTATCCATCTGTCTTATTTAGCCATTCCAAACGTAACATATCATACTAAATGGAGTGTCGCGAATTTGAGACCAGGTTGGCTAAGAAGGTGAAATATCTAGTTAAAAAACCGAAAGCTTTCAGCAGAGGTTGGTGCACTCGGTTACGAGTTCCAACACCTGTCAGATGATAGTGTGACGTCCAAAGCTTTGAACGTCATTATCACGTGCTATTGTTACTTTGATCAGAGAGGAAGAGAGGCCCAACTCGGCGGAAAATCTGTCTCCCTCCAGCAGGTAAAAAAATGTATGGCCTATTTGCTACATGAGGTTTATTTGATGGAATAGATGTTTCGTAATGCTGAAGTTGTTACGAGTACCGACATAAGTTGGACACCTGACATCCCGGCAAACTGTGAGAAAATATCGGAGTTGTCTCTGCATATTCATGACATGAGGCTAGTAGGCCCAGCGTCGCCAGGGTAGGCCGTCATTGTAAATAAGAATTTGTTCTTAACTAACTTGGCTAGTTAAATAAAAACTTCATATTAGCTAGATATCTTGATGTATGTATCATTGAAAACTAAAAACTCAAAATGCATTTGTAGCTAGGTAGCTAACAGCCATGGACGGTGAAAAGATTAACTTTAGCAGCTCCAGCTGTCAGAGAATGGAGAGAGTAGGCTACTCTGGATAGGGCAAGTACCTTTGTGGTACTATTATGAAAATATTCTCCAGTACCAGTCCCTAGAGGGGAAAACTTAGGACAGAGATATACATGTAGCAACATAATATTCAGTGCTGTCTAATTTGAGTATATAATGAAACCCGTTTCTTTGATGTTTTCTGTTCTCAGGTAGAGAGCTGTGAAACCCTGCCTGCAGATGAAGATGTCCCAAGAGAACAAGGATACTTGCAAAAGTATTCATCCTATTCCTATTTTGTTGCATTACAACCTGTAATTTAAATAGATTTTTATTTGGAGTTCATGTAATGGACATACACAAAATAGTCCAAATTGGTGAAGTGAAATTAAAAATGACTTGTTTATTTTATTTTTTAAACGTAATTGGGAAAAAAAGTTTTGCGTGTATATGTATTCACCCCCTTTGCAATGAAGCCCCTAAATAAGATCTGATACAACCAATTACCTTCAGAAGTCACATAATTAGTTAAATAAAGTCCACCTATGTGCAATCTAAGTGTCACATGATCTCAGTATATATACACCTATTCTGAATGGCCCCAGAGTCTATCCAAGATATCCAAGATGGCGTAGCAGTAAGACGTGTCGAGTCGTGTCCCTTGTATATATCGTCTTTTTTCGTTTTTACACATTTTTCTTCGCACATCCTTTAAAACATTTTGCTAAACCTCAGCTTCCAAATACTCTCCTGCAACCCGCCTCACCCAATGTAGCTATTTTTCCTAAGTATTTATATTTACTTCGGAACCGGAACCCCTCAACTGAAGCAAGCCAGCTAACTACCAGCTATGCTAGCGGTCTTCAGCTAACCGGTCATCAGCTAACCTTTAGCTCGGAAAGCTCTCGCCAGTTCGAACAACGCGACTCTAACCAGAGCATAACGGACCTATTTATTTTTTATCCCCGGATTCCCACCGCAAACGGAACATCTTTCAGCTGGATCTTCACAACTAGCTATCTAGCTAAACCGCAACCCCGGATGATTTACTCCTGGCTAGCGTTTCCACCCACTTAGCTTGAAGCTTGCCCGGCCAGAGCCCCTGTGCTACCACGGTAGCAGACTCCTGGGCTACAATACCTACCACCGTAGCATACTCCTGGGCTACAATACCCGGACCCACGACCGGTCTATCGATGTCACCGCATGAAGAGGAATAAACAGACTCACCCCATCGCGACATCCCCCAAAGGCTAACTCTCTAGCCCTTGCTATCTCCTTGCTTGCTATTTCGGCCTGCTAACTGCCAGCTTGTTTAGCCCCGGTCCGCTAACTGCTACCTTGTTTAGCCCCGGCCTGCTAACTGTTAGCTTGTTAGCACAGGCCTGCTAACCGTCTGAATCGCCACGTCCCAAACACTCACTGGACCCATATTTACTCTATCTCTTTTCGATTTTTAATTTGTTTATACCTTCCGGTAACCTGCCTCACCCAATGTGATACGGAATCGCTATTATTTTTAATTTTTAGAACACACTCAAGAACCTCCAGAAGCTAACCAGCTAACTAGCTACAAGCTATTTAGTCATTGTTAGTTTTTTAAAACCTGGATAACACTCACCAATCCAGCTTCCCTGCCCCCTGGACACTGATCACTTGGCTACATAGCTGATGCACGCTGGACTGTCCATTAATCACGGTACTCCATTCTGCTTGTTTATGTTTTATCTGTCAGCCCCGTTGCCTAGTCAACGTCATTTTACCTGCTGTTGTTGTGCTAGCTGATTAGCTGTTGTTGTCTCACCTACTGTTTTAGCTAGCTTTCCCAATTCAACACCTGTGATTACTGTATGCCTCGCTGTATGTCTTTCTCAAATGTCAATATGCCTTGTATACTGTTGTTCAGGTTAGTTATCATTGTTTTAGTTCACAATGGAGCCCCTAGTTCCACTCTTCATATCCCTGATACCTCCTTTGTCCCACCTCCCACACATGCGGTGACCTCACCCATTACAACCAGCATGTCCAGAGATACAACCTCTCTCATCATCACCCAGTGCCTGGGCTTACCTCCGCTGTACCCGCACCCCACCATACCCCTGTCTGCGCATTATGCCCTGAATATATTCTACCATGCCCAGAAACCTGCTCCTCTTATTCTCTGTCCCAAATGCTCTAGGCGACCAGTTTTGATAGCCTTTAGTCGCACCCTCATACTACTCCTTCTCTGTTCCGCAGGTGATGTGGAGGTAAACCCAGGCCCTGCATGTCCCCAGGCACCCTCATTTGTTGACTTCTGTGATCGAAAAAGCCTCGGTTTCATGCATGTCAACATCAGAAGCCTCCTCCCTAAGTTTGTTTTACTCACTGCTTTAGCACACTCTGCTAACCCTGATGTCCTTGCCGTGTCTGAATCCTGGCTCAGGAAGGCCACCAAAAATTCAGAGATTTCCATACCCAACTATAACATCTTCCGTCAAGATAGAACTGCCAAAGGGGGAGGAGTTGCAGTCTACTGCAGAGATAACCTGCAAAGTAATGTCATACTTTCCAGGTCCATACCCAAACAGTTCGAACTACTAATTTTGAAAATTACTCTCTCCAGAAATAAGTCTCTCACTGTTGCCGCCTGCTACCGACCCCCTCAGCTCCCAGCTGTGCCCTGGACACCATTTGTGAATTGATCGCCCCCCATCTAGCTTCAGAGTTTGTTCTTTTAGGTGACCTAAACTGGGATATGCTTAACACCCCGGCAGTCCTACAATCTAAGCTAGATGCCCTCAATCTCACACAAATCATCAAGGAACCCACCAGGTACAACCCTAACTCTGTAAACAAGGGCACCCTCATAGACGTCATCCTGACCAACTGGCCCTCCAAATACACCTCCGCTGTCTTCAACCAGGATCTCAGCGATCACTGCCTTATTGCCTGTATCCGCTACGGAGCCGCAGTCAAACGACCACCCCTCATCACTGTCAAACGCTCCCTAAAACACCTTTCTAATCGACCTGGCCCGGGTATCCTGGAAGGACATTGACCTCATCCCGTCAGTTGAGGATGCCTGGTCATTCTTTAAAAGTAACTTCCTCACCATTTTAGATAAGCATGCTCCGTTCAAAAAAATGCAGAACTAAGAACAGATACAGCCCTTGGTTCACTCCAGACCTGACTGCCCTCGACCAGCACAAAAACATCCTGTGGCGGACTGCAATAGCATCGAATAGTCCCCGCGATATGCAACTGTTCAGGGAAGTCAGGAACCAATACACACAGTCAGTCAGGAAAGCTAAGGCCAGCTTCTTCAGGCAGAAGTTTGCATTCCGTAGCTCCAACTCCAAAAAGTTCTGGGACACTGTGAAGTCCATGGAGAACAAGAGCACCTCCTCCCAGCTGCCCACTGCACTGAGGCTAGGTAACACGGTCACCACCGATAAATCTATGATTAACCTCGGCCAACAGCTCCGCCCCCCCCGCAGCTCCTCGCCCAAGCCCCTCCAGGTTCTCCTTTACCCAAATCCAGATAGCAGATGTTCTGAAAGAGCTGCAAAACCTGGACCTGTATAAATCAGCTGGGCTTGACAATCTGGACCCTCTATTTCTGAAACTATCCGCCGCCATTGTCGCAACCCCTATTACCAGCCTGTTCAACCTCTGTTTCATATCGTCTGAGATCCCCAAGGATTGGAAAGCTGCCGCAGTCATCCCCCTCTTCAAAGGGGGAGACACCCTGGACCCAAACTGTTACAGACCTATATCCATCCTGCCCTGCCTATCTAAGGTCTTCGAAAGCCAAGTCAACAAACAGGTCACTGACCATCTCGAATCACACCGTACCTTCTCCGCTGTGCAATCTGGTTTCCGAGCCGGTCACGGGTGCACCTCAGCCACACTCAAGGTACTAAACGATATCATAACCGCCATCGATAAAAGACAGTACTGTGCAGCCGTCTTCATCGACCTTGCCAAGGCTTTCGACTCTGTCAATCACCATATTCTTATCGGCAGACTCAGTAGCCTCGGTTTTTTGGATGACTGCCTTGCTTGGTTCACCAATTACTTTGCAGACAGAGTTCAGTGTGTCAAATCGGAGGGCATGCTGTCCGGTCCTCTGGTAGTCTCTATGGGGGTGCCACAGGGTTCAATTCCCGGGCCGACTCTTTTCTCTGTATATATCAATGATGTTGCTCTTGCTGCGGGCGATTCCCTGATCCACCTCTACGCAGACGACACCATTCTATATACTTCCGGCCCGTCCTTGGACACTGTGCTATCTAACCTCCAAACGAGCTTCAATGCCATACAACACTCCTGCCGTGGCCTCCAACTGCTCTTAAACGCTAGTAAAACCAAATGCATGCTTTTCAACCGATCGCTGCCTGCACCCGCATGCCCGACGAGCATCACCACCCTGGATGGTTCCGACCTTGAATATGTGTACATCTATAAGTACCTAGGTGTCTGGCTAGACTGTAAACTCTCCTTCCAGACTCATATCAAACATCTCCAATCGAAAATCAAATCAAGAGTCAGCTTTCTATTCCGCAACAAAGCCTCCTTCACTCACGCCGCCAAACTTACCCTAGTAAAACTGACTATCCTACCGATCCTCGACTTCGGCGATGTCATCTACAAAATTGCTTCCAACACTCTACTCAGCAAACTGGATGCAGTTTACCACAGTGCCATCCGTTTTGTCACTAAAGCACCTTATACCACCCACCACTGCGACTTGTATGCTCTAGTCGGCTGGCCCTCACTACATATTCGTCGCCAGACCCACTGGCTCCAGGTCATCTACAAGTCCATGCTAGGTAAAGCTCTGCCTTATCTCAGTTCACTGGTCACGATGGCAACACCCATCCATAGCACGCGCTCCAGCAGGTGTATCTCACTGATCATCCCTAAAGCCAACACCTCATTTGGCCGCCTTTCGTTCCAGTACTCTGCTGCCTGTGACTGGAACGAATTGCAAAAATCCCTGAAGTTGGAGACTTTTATCTCCCTCACCAACTTCAAACATCTGCTATCTGAGCAGCTAACCGATCGCTGCAGCTTTACATAGTCTACTGGTAAATAGCCCACCCATTTTCACCTACCTCATCCCCATACTGTTTTTATGCATTTACTTTTCTGCTCTTTTGCACACCAATATCTCTACCTGTACATGACCATCTGATCATTTATCACTCCAGTGTTAATCTGCAAAATTGTAATTATTCGCCTACCTCCTCATGCCTTTTGCACACAATGTATATAGACTCCCCTTTTTTTCTACTGTGTTATTGACTTGCTAATTGTTTACTCCATGTGAAACTCTGTTGTCTGTTCACACTGCTATGCTTTATCTTGGCCAGGTCGCAGTTGCAAATGAGAACTTGTTCTCAACTAGCCTACCTGGTTAAATAAAGGTGAAAAAAAAGAAAAGAAAAAAAACACCACTAAGCAAGGGGCACCACCAAGCAAGCGGCACCATGAAGACCAAGGATCTCTCCAAACAGGTCAGGGAAAAAGTTGTGTAGAAGTACAGATCAGGGTTGGGTTATAAAAAAAAAATCAGAAACTTTGAACATCCCACGGCGCACCATTAAATCCATTATTTAAAAATTGAAAGAATATGGCAGCACAACAAACCTGCCAAGAGAGGGCCGCTCACCAAAACTCACAGATCAGGCAAGGAGGGCATTCATCAGAGAGGCAACAAAGAGACCAAAGATAATCCTGAAGAAGCTGCAAAGCTCCACAGCGGAGATTGGAGTATCTGTCCACAAGACCACCATAAGCCGTACACTCCACAGAGCTGGGCTTTTACAGAAGAGAAAAAGCCATTGCTTAAAGAAAGAAAATAAGCAAACATGTTTGGTGTTTGCCAAAATGCACGTGGGAGACTCCCCAAACATAATGAAGAAGGTACTCTGGTCAGATGAGACTAAAATTAAGCTTTTTGGCCATCAAGGAAAACTATGTCTGGTGCAAACACAACACCTCTCATCACCCCGAGAACCTCATCCCCACAGTGAAGCGTGGCAGTGTCATGCTGTGGGGATGGTTTTTATTGGCAGGGACTGGGAAACTGGTCAGAATTGAAGGAATGATGGATGGCGCTAAATACATGGAAATTCTTGAGGGAAAACTTTTTCATTCTTCCAGAGATTTGAGACTGGGATGGATGTTCACCTTCCAACTGGACAATGACCCTAAACATAATGCTGAAGCAATACTCTAGTGGTTTAAGGAGAAACATTTAAATGGCTTAGAATGGCCTAGTCAAAGCCCAGACCTCAATCCAATTGAAAATCTGTGGTATGACTTAAAGATTGCTGTACACCAGCAGAACCCATCTAACTTAAAGGAGCTGTAGCAGTTTTGCCTTGAAGAATGGGCAAAAATCCCAGTAGCTACACGTGCCAAGCTTATAGTGACACACCCCAAGAGACGTGCAGCTGTAATTGCTGCAAAAGGTGGCTCTACAAAGTATTGACTTAGGTTGTGAATAGTTATGTACCCTCAAGTTCTGTTTTTTATCTTATTTCTTGTTAGTTTCACAATAAAAAATATTTTTCATCTTCAAAGTGGTACGCATGTTGTGTAACTCAAATGATACAACAACCCCCCCAACAAATCCATTTTAATTCCAGGTTTTAAGGCAACAAAATAGGAAAATTGCCAAGGGGGTGAATACTTTCGCAAGCCACTGTAATCCTTCTATACCATGGTTTATATGTGTACCTATGTTAGCAAAAATACAGTTTAAAAGCCACGCACAATGTATAAACCTATTACAACTGGAGCAGACCAAACCTGCTGGGCTTGTGAACGTTAGACATTTTAGTATGAAGTAGAGTATTACTACAAAAGCAAAAAAAAGTAAATACCAGAGATGGCGAACCTCGCCCCACTGATTGTTGATCTACGTTGATCTATCTACGTCATATGTCACCTGGCAACACTCTTTTCCAATTACTGTATCCTCCAACAGTTCCAATTTGCAAATTAAGGGGAATAAACATTTCCATTTGTGAATCTCCTCTCTCATAAATTTCCATATCAGTTACATTTTGGCACCTCCACTATCATACAAAAAATATCCCTTGGTAAAGGTTCTTTCCTACATTCAACATATTAATCATGATAGTGTTTGACAGACCTTGCTGGACTTGTGGTCTACGTTGAACGTGGCAATGGTCCCGTCGGTGACCTCTCTCCCTTCCCTTAGCACTATGTGTTCGGCCAATCGGCTGGCCAGGAAACTCTTCCCGGTGCCACTGGGGCCAGACAGGATGATCCGACGGTGCTCATGGAGCTGAGACACATAGCGCTGCAGCAGGGGTTTGGGGATCAGCGTCTCAAACACCAAGTCGTCTGGGCTGTGCTCACACACACCTGCAGGCAGGGGGCAGCAGTGGACACATATATTAAAGGATAGGTTCACTGGTGTTGTTATTGACTGATCCAGACCGCTTTGAATTACAGGGTTCAAATTTATTTAAATATTGACTGCCAGCAAAAACAACGCGAGTGGTAGAGGTATAGTTCGAATTTTCCAAACTTCCGAGAGTTCCATTCTTGCCCATACCTTTGAGGGAGACCGAGATGGTGTCACTGTCTCCAACAAGGTATCCACAGGGCAGAAGTTCAGGGGTGTCAGTCCCACGTGTGCGATGGATGTCCCCGATGCTATAGCCCAGGACACTGTCTGAGTTTAGACCCAGCTGGCTCACTGGGTCCACGTGGATAATGTACTCCTGCAGGACCAGGGACCAATCAAACATCAGAAAAAGGACCACCAACCAATCACATGTCAGATACAAGTGTCACTCTAGTCACTCCTATACCAGGCTGAGTTTTTAGTGTCTGTTGATTTACCTTAAAGAGACGTCTGACCACCCCATCCAGCACATCCCATTTGGTTTTCCCACTGACACCAATGCAACCAAGCAGGAACTGGCGAGGTCTGCGCTCCTATAAAATATGAGGACGAACTTATCATAAGATCTGATATTAAGGACAAATAGGGTGAAAGGCATACATTTTTTTGGTAGCCATTGTAATTTCTGGTGGGTTGGAAGTGTTAGAAGTTTCGTACCTCTTTCCACTTGGCATCCTCATCTAGAGTTACGACCACCTTGACATGTCGTCCTTCTTTCCGTGAGCTACCGTCCCCGTTGTCCTCCAACAACATGTCTACAGAGACAGGGACATAGTTATTAGCTACAGCAGACAGGACTACAAACACACACGGACAGGTGAATGCACGTGCTCGCGCACAAAGACTAACACAGGCGCGCGCACGCACGCTCACTCACTCACATTCTCTCTCTCTTACCGAGGCTGGTGGACTCTGTTAGAGCGAGGCTATGCTGTGACTGGCCCGCTGAGGGTGATGCCATTGAGGCTTGTGAGGCTGCTCTGCTGCAGCCGCCCTGAGTCTCCATCTTCAGACAATCGTTCTCGGTCTTCAGTTTCTCTATCTCTCCCTGAGGACAGGTTACAACACACCAGGTCAAACACAGCTCACAGCATCGTATAACTTTGTATTTGGCATGCTTTGTGATGGCCAATGTTTGCGTGGCCATTGCTAGGGTGAGGAGTTTCCCCCTGACCATGAAAACCTTGACTAGGAAAATGCCAGGTCACAAGGTCAGGGAAACCTCCAGGCCCTCATCATGTCATATCAATGGTCATATGTGGTCCTGTTTCAGTCACCCTCACCTGCATGCGGTTCATTGACTCCCTGAGCTGGTCCAGCTGATGGGCGGAGCTGAGGGCCTCCAGGCGTATGTCAGTCAGCTTCATCTCCTTGTCTCGGAGCTCGCTGCGGAGCGCCATCACCGTCTCCGCCTCGCTGTCTGTGCACTCTGAGATCCTGCACACGAGACAGATGTCTGGTCAGTTCAGGGATAAACAGAATGCTAGTCCTCAAGAGCACATCCCCGAGAAACTTCATGGAGCACAATGATCATTTTCTTACAAAGATTTTTTTTTTTTTACTCAGTAACATGCTGTACAAATTATTGGTTTGTCACTGCAAAAAATTATTGTCGCTTATTCCAAGTTAATCCAGAGGCACTGAATCACTGTGCGATAGATAGGGGTTCAGGCAATTGTAAACAGGACAAGATCAAGGTCCTGTGAAGGATGTGTGTGATTGGCTCAGAATTCCAGTTGCAATGGCACAACATGACATGAGTGATCGAGTCGATATTAATTGGTTAAATAATAATTTGGTGCATCAATGACATTTGTTAGGATTAGCCATCATCAGAATTGCTCATAAAGTGAATGTGGGTTATTCAGACATTTTTCATACTCTATTACCGAGCGAGAGAACCAGTCCTCAACACCCCAGTGATACCGCCCCAGCCACGCCCACTAACAGGCAGGGGAGAGAGAAAGGGACTAGAGACACACACAGACAAACAGACGGACAAGAGAAGAACAGCTTCAATACAAACATCCAACTATTGACTAAAACAATGAGGCCATGCAGTCTCTAATGATAACACACACATACATACACAGCTTGGGGTACTGGGATATACAGTGTATACACACACACACACATATACAGTAACAGTCAAAAGTTTGGACACACCTACTCATTCAAGGGTTTTTCTTTATTTTTAGAATAATAGTAAAGACATCAACACTATGAAAGAACACATTTAGAATCATGAAGTAAGCAAAAAAGTGTTAAACAAATCAAAATATATTTTATATTTGAGATTCTTCAAAGTAGCCACCATTTGCCTTGATGACAGCTTTGCACACTCTTGGCATTCTCTCAACCAACTTCATGGGGAATGCTTTCCAACAGTCTTGAAGGAGTTCCCACATATGCTGAGCACTTGTTGGCTGCTTTTCCTTCACTCTGAGGTCCAACTCATCCCAAACCCTCTCAAATGGGTTGAGGTCGGGTGATTGTGGAGGCCAGGTCATCTGATGCAGCACTCCATCACTCTCTTTCTTGTTCAAATAGCCCTTACACAGCCTGGAGGTGTGTTGGGTCATTGTCCTGTCGAAAAACAAATGATAGTACCACTAAGCTCAAACCAGACGGGATGGCATATTGCTGTAGAATGCTGTGGGAGCCTTGCTGGTTAAGTGTGCCTTGAATTCTAAATAAATCACTGACAGTGTCACCAGCAAAGCACCCCCACACCATCACACCTTCTCCTCCACGCTTCACGGTTGGAACCACACCTGAAGAGATCAACTGTTTACCTACTCTGCGTCTCACAAAGACACGGCAGTTGGAATCTAAAATGTGGACTCATTAAACCAAAGGACAGATTTCTACCGGTCTAATGTCCATTGCTCGTGTTTCTTGGCCCAAGCAAGTCTCTTCTTATTATTGGTGTCCTTTAGTAGTGGTTTCTTTGCAGCAATTCGAACATGAAGACATGAAGATTCACATTGTCTCCTCTGAACAGTTGATGTTGAGATGTGAATGTTACTTGAACTCTGTGAAGCATTTGTTGTTTGGGCTGCAATCTGGAGGTGCAGTTAACTCAGTTAATTTTGTTAATTTTTCCTCTACAGCAGAGGTAATGCTGGGTCTTCCTTTCCTGTGGAGGTCCTCGTGAAAGCCAGTTTCATCATAGCGCTGGATGGTTTTTGCGACTGCACTTGAAGAAACTTTCAAAGTTTTTGAAATTTGAAATATTTCTGATTGGCTCAAAAGAAGGAAATAAATTCTACAAATTAACTTTTAACAAGGCACAAGGTTAATTGAAATGCATTTCAGGTGACTACCTCATGAAGCTGGTTGAGAGAACGCGAAGTGTGTGCAAAGCTGTCATCAAGGCAACTTTGAAGAATCTCAAATATATTTTGATTTGTTGAACACTTTTTTTGGTTACTACATGATTCCATGTGTGTTATTTCATAGTTTTGATGTCTTTCCCCATTATTCTACAATGTAGAAAACTGCACAAATAAAGAAAAACCATTGAATGAGTAGGTGTGTCCAAACTTTTGACTGGTACTGTATATATACAGTGGCAAGAAAAAGTATGTGAACCCTTTGGAATTACCTGTATTTCTGCATAAATGTGCCATAACATTTGATCTGATCTGCATCTAGGTCACAACAACAGACAAACACAGTCTGCTTAAACTAATAACACACTCGTGTTTTTATTGAACACGCCGTGTAAACATTCATAGTGCAGGGTGGGAAAAGTATGTGAACCCTTGGATTTAATAACTGGTTGACCCTCCTTTTTGGCAGCAATAACCTCAATCAAACATGTTCTGTATTTGTGGATCAGACCTGCACAACGGTCAGGAGGAATTTTGGACCATTCCTCTTTACAAAACTGTTTCAGTTCAGCAATATTCTTGGGATGGCTGGTGTAATCTGCTCTATTGAGGTCATGCCACAGCATCTCAATCGGGTTGAGGTCAGGACTCTCCAGAAGGCGTATTTTCTTCTGTTGAAGCCATTCTGTTGTTGATTTACTACTGTGTTTTGGGTCGTTGTCCTGTTGCATCACCCAACTTCTGTTGAGCTTCAATTGGCGGACAGAGACACTTGGGAATTCATTTTTCTGTGATAACAAGCTATCCAGGCCCTGAGGCAGCAAAGCAGCCCCTAACCATGATGCTCCCTCCACAATATATTACAGTTGGGATGAGGTTTTGATGTTGGTGTGCTGTGCCTTTTTTCTCCACACGGTGTTGTGTGATCCTTCCAAACAACTCAACTGTAGTTTCATCTGTCCAGAGAATATTTTGCAAGTAGCACTGTGGAACATCCAGGTGCACTTTGGTAAACTTCAGAAATGCAGCAATGTTTTTTTTGGACAGCAGTGGCTTCTTCTGTGGTGTCCTCCCATGAACACCATTCTTGTTTAGTGTTGACTCATCTAACAGAGATGTTAGCATGTTCCAGAGATTTCTGTAAGTCTTTAACTGACACTAGGATTATTCTTAACCTAATTGAGCATTCTGCGCTGTGCTCTTGCAGTCATCTTTGCAGGACGACCACTCCTAGGGAGATTAGCAACAGTGCTGAACTTTCTCCATTTATAGACAACTAGTCTTACTGTGGACTGATGAACATCAAGGCTTTTAGAGATACTTTTGTAACCCTTTCCAGCTTTATGCAAGTCAGCAATTCCTCATCTGAGGTCTTCTGAGATCTCTTTTGTTTGAGGAATGGTTCACATCAGGCAATGCTTCTTGTGAATAGCAAACTCAAATTTTTTTGTGTTTTTTTTATAGGGCAAGGCAGCTCTAACCAACATCTCCAATCTCGTCTTATTGATTGGGCTCCAGGTTTAGCTGACTCCTGACCCCATTAGCCTTGGGGTTCATATACTTTTTCCAACCTACACTGTGAATGTTTAAATGATGTATTCAATATAGACAAGAAAAATACAATAATTTGTGTGTTATTAGTTTAAGCACACTATGTTTGTCTATTGTTGTGACTTAGATGAAGATCAGATCAATTTATGCAGAAACCCAGGTAATTCCAAAAGGTTAACATACTTTTTCTTGCCACTGTATACTGAACAAAACTATAAACGCAACATGTAAAGAATTGGTCCCATGTTTCACGAGCTGAAATAAAAGATTCCAGAAATGTTCCATACAGACATAAATCGTATTTCTCTCAAATTTTGTGCAAAAATTTGTTTACGTCGCTGTTAGTGAGCATTTCTCCTTTGCCAAGATAATCCATCCACCTGACAGGTGTGACATATCAAGAAGTTGATTAAACAGCATGGTCATTACACAGGTGCACGCTGTGCTGGGGACAATAAGAAGGCCAGGCTAAAATGTGCAGTTTTGTCACACAACACAATGCCACAGATGTCTGTGAGTTGAGGGAGCTCGCAATTGGCATGCTGACTGCAGTAATGTCCATCAGAGCTGATGCCTGAGAATTTAATGTTAATTTCTCTACCATAAGCTGCCTACGACGTCAATTTTAGAGAATTTGGCAATTTTATAAAAATGTAAAAAACTGAACCAATCACATTTATGTAACTAGTCAGACCCTTTACTCAGTACTTTGTTGAAGCCCCATTGGCAGCGATTACAGACTCCAGTCTTCTTGGGTATGACACTACAAGCTTGGCACACCTGTATTTGGGGAGTTTCTCCCATTCTTCTCTGCAGATTCTCTTAAGCTCTGTCAGGTTGTATGGGGAGTGTCGTTGCACAGCTATTTTCAGGTCTCTCCAGAGATGTTTGATCAGATTCAAGTCCGGGCTCTGGCTGGGCCACTCAAGGACATTCAGAGACCTGTGTTGTCTGACTGTGTGCTTAGGGTCATGTCCTGTTGGAAAGTGAACCTTTGCCCAAGTCTGTGATCCTGAGCGCTCTGGAGCAGGCTTTCATCAAGGATCTCTTTGTACTTTGCTCCGTTCATCTTTCCCTCAATCCTGACTAGTCTCCCAGTCCCTGCTGCTGAAAAACATCCCCACAGCATGATGCTGCTACCACCATGCTTCACTGTAGGGATCGTGCCAGGTTTCCTCCAGATGTGACGCTTGGCATTCAGGCCAAAGAGTTCAATCTTGGTTTCATCAGACCAGAAAATCTTGTTTCTCATGGTCTGAGTCCTTGCTGGCTGTCATGTCTTTAATGAGGTGTGGCTTCCGTCTCACCACTCTACAATAAAGGCCTGATTGGTGGAGTGCTGCAGAGATTGTTGTCCTTCTGGAAGGTTCTCCCATCTCCACAGAAGAACTCTGGAGCTCTGTCAGAGTGACCATCGGGTTCTTGGTCACGTCCCTGACTAAGGCCCTTCTCCCCCAATTGCTCAGTTTGGCCGGGTGGCCAGCTCTACGTCTTGGTGGTTCCAGACTTCTTCCATTTAAGAATTATGGAGGCCACTGTGTTATTGAGTACCTTCAATGCTGCAGACATTTTTTGGTACCCTTCCCCAGATCTGTGCCTCAACACAATCCTGTCTCGGAACTCTACAGACAATTCCTTCAACCTCATGGCTTGGTTTTTGCTCTGACATGCACTGTCAACCAGACCTTATATAAACAGGTGTGTGCCTTTCACAATCATATCCAATCAATTGAATTTACCACAGGTGGACTCCAATCAAGTTGCAGAAACTTCTCAAGGATGATCAATGGAAACAGGATGCACCTGAGCTCAATTTCAAGTCTTACAGCAAAGGGTCTGAATACCTATGTAAATAAGGTATTTCTGTCTTTTGGTGGTGGAGGCTATGTGATGGTCTGGGGGTCTTTCAACAGATCTTCTGTTGAATCTGACAATTAATCTTAATGGTTGTACAGTCGTCTCAAATAAAACTGTGAAGGACCTCGGCGTTACTCTGGACCCTGATCTCTCTTCTGGTGAACATATAGACTGTTTCAAGGACAGCTTTTTTCCATCTACGTAACATTGCAAAAATCAGAAACTTTCTGTGCAAAAATGATGCAGAAAAATTAATCCATGCTTTTGTTACTTCTAGGTTAGACTACTGAAATGCTCTACTTTCCGGCTACCCGGATAAAGCACTAAATAAACTTCCTGACTGGAACCAAGCAATTTTATCTTATTACTCCAGTGCTAGCCTCCCTACACTGGCTTCCTGCCAAGGCAAGGGCTGATTTCAAGGTTTTACTGCTAACCTGCAAAGCATTACAGGGCTTGCTCCTACCTATCTCTCTGATTTGGTCCTGCCGTACATACCTACACGTACGCTACGGTCACAAGACGCAGGCCTCCTAATAGTCCCTAGAATTTCTAAGCAAATAGCTGGAGGCAGGGCTTTCTCCTATAGAGCTCCATTTTTATGGAATGGTCTGCCTACTCATGTGAGAGACGCAAAATCGGTCTCAACCTTCAAGTCTTTACTGAAGAGTCATCTCTTCAGTGGGTCATATGATTGTGTGTGGTCTGTCCCAGGAGTGTGAAGGTGAACGGAAAGGCTCTGGAGCAACGAACCGCCCTTGCTGTCTCTGCATGGCCGGTTCCCCTCTTTCCACTAGGATTCTCTGCCTCTAACCCTATTACAGGGGCTGAGCCACTGGCTTACTGGTGCTCTTTCATGCCATCCCTAGGAGGGGTGCGTCATTTGAGTGGGTTGAGTCACTGATGTGATCTTCCTGTCTGGGTTGAGCCGTGGCGGAGATATTTGTGGGCTATAATCGGCCTTGTCTCAGGATGGTAAGTTGGTGGTTGAAGATATCCCTCTAGTGGTATTTATGCTGCAGTACTTTATGTGTTGGGGGGCTAGGGTCAGTTTGTTATATCTGGAGTACTTCTCCCTGTCTTATCCGGTGTCGTGTGTGAATTTAAGTATGCACTCTCTAATTCTCTTTCTCTCTTTCTTTCTCTCTCTCGGAGGACCTGAGCCCTAGGACCATGCCTCAGGACTACCTGGCATGATGACTCCTTGCTGTCCCAAGTCCACCTGGCCGTGCTGCTGCTCCAGTTTCAACTGTTCTGCCTGTGATCATTATTATTTGACCATGCTGGTCATTTATGAACATTTGAACATCTTGGCCATGTTCTGTTATAATCTCCACCCGGCACAGCCAGAAGAGGACTGGCCACCCCTCATAGCCTGGTTCCTCTCTAGGTTTCTTCCTAGGTTTTGGCCTTTCTAGGGAGTTTTTCCTAGTCACCGTGCTTCTACACCTGCATTGCTTGCTGTTTGGGGTTTTAGGCTGGGTTTCTGTACAGCACTTTGAGATATCAGCTGATGTTCAAAGGGCTATATAAAAACATTTGATTTGATTTGATTTTTGGTGGTGGTAAAGTGGGAGATTTGTACAGGGTAAAAGGTGGAAGATGGAAGGCTATCATTCCATTTTGCAATGCCATACCACACCCTGTGAACGGTACTTACTTGGAGCCAATTTCCTCCTACAACAGGAAAATGACCCAAAGCACAGCTCCAAACTATGCAAGAACTATTTAGGGAAGAAGCAGTCAGCTGGTATTCTGTCTATAATGGAGTGGCCAGCACAGTCACCGGATCTCAACCGGATTGAGCTGTTGTGGGAGCAGCTTGACCGTATGGTACATAAGAAGTGCCCATCAAGCCAATCCAACTTGTGGGAAGTGCTTCAGGAAGCATGGGGTGAAATCTCTTCAGATTACCTCAACAAATTGACAACTAGAATTCCAAAGGTCTGCAAGGCTGTAATTACGGCAAATGGAGGATTCTTTTGAACGAAAGCAAAGTTTGAAGGACTTATTATTTCAATTATTATTTCAATCAAAAATCATTATTTATAACCTTGTCAACGTCTTGACTATATTTCCTATTCCTTTTGCAACTGATTTCATCTATGTTTTCATGGGAAACAAGGGCATTTCTAAGTGACCCCAAACCTTTGAACGTTAGTGAATATATAATATAAAGCTGTTGAGCGAGCAGTATCAGACACTATGGGAGTCCGTAGTAATCATTAATACGGTCATGTGATCATCCAGACCCCTGAGTTGACTGTATTAAATGAGAAAACAGGGAGCTTCCACTATGATCCACAATCCCCTCCCATTTAGAAACAGGTGAGTGTCTAATAGCCTGGGCCCTGGTACTCACAGAGAGTTGGAGTGGGAGTTCCGGATCATGGCTGTTGAGGCGGTGGAGCCGTTGTATGCAGTTAGCTTGGGGGAGGAGGGCAGGGAACAGTCGGCCATCTCTTCTACGTCGGAGTGGGAGGACGCAGACTTGGATGACTTCTTCTTCCCAAATGCCTGCTTGAAGGAGCTCCGCAGCTGCAGCCAAGGATAGGGTCAGAGAAGAGAAGAAAACAGAGAGACTTGATTACATAGTAAACCACACAGACATATAAGGGGCCTAGAAATACATTTTGAATCACAAAACAGTTTACAAACTACTCTACTCTTTCACTATCTCCACCTAATCAAGGAATAAAAGTCCATTTTGGAAATGAGTGTGTTAATCTTACCTCATAAACCTCCACACGATAGGAGAGCACAAGAGGGGAAAGACAAGACCATAGCATGCTGATCATAGACCATTTCAACTTGGAGACACAATAGAGGTAGGGTGGATTTGTTTTGTTTAAGACAGGTCTTAACAGACAGGCTGTCCACAAGGCGGCTCACTAAAGAGACTGAACGCAAACTATACCCTCACAGCTACAAACAAGGAATGAACACAAGGCTAGGGAGGAAGAGTTATCACCTTTTACAAACTTCTCACTAATTGACACGACTACTCAACCACTAAAGGGGAGATGTAGATATTTAAACTCAGTAGTCATCTGCCCCCTTGTGGTCAAATAGTCAGGTACGCCACGGTTGTACTTCTAACTAATACACAGATACTAGTATCATCACCGTCTGCGTACATAGTCATCATTCACCTTCCCTCCAGCACACGCAACAGCATCATGTCAGGACAAAAGAACGCACGCGCAGACATTTTCATTTGACTTCATTAGGTTAGTACAGGCAGTGTTCAAACAACATACATACTGTGTCCACACCTCTTTTCTACAGGCAGAAAATGCATGAGTATATTGACCTAACCTCGTGTCTCCCGACTAACAGATTACAGGAGACCTTTTCGTAGTTGCGTGCAGTTTCTTTGCGGTTTTGCCATGTGTAATAAGGTAACACCTCACAATTCTCAACTCACAATCTAGTTTCTAGAGCAGCTCACTAATAACAATAACCATATTCACCTTTGCTCCTGTGCAAGAAGGCTGAGCACAAACAGAAGGATTGGAGGAAAGGGCAAGAACATCTGACAGATTAGACGTGCAGACAGAGACAGACAGACGAACAGACAGAGCGACAGACAGCTAGCCAGCCATGTTGATAGACAGACAGACATAGAGGGACAGACAGACAGCTAGCCAGCCATGTTGATAGACAGACAGACATAGAGGGACAGACAGACAGCTAGCCTGCCATGTTGATAAACAGACAGACAGAGGGACAGACAGAGAGCTAGCCAGCCATGTTGATAGACGAACAGACATAGAGGGACAGACAGACAGCTAGCCAGCCATGTTGATAAACAGACAGACATAGAGGGACAGACAGACAGCTAGCCAGCCATGTTGATAAACAGACAGACATAGAGGGACAGACAGCTAGCCAGCCATGTTGATAGACAGACAGACAGACAGCTAGCCAGCCATGTTGATAAACAGACAGAGATAGAGGGACAGACAGACAGCTAGACAGCCATGTTGATAGACAGACAGACATAGAGGGACGGACAGACAGACAACTAGCCAGCCATGTTGATAAACAGACAGACATAGAGGGACAGACAGACAGCTAGCCAGCCATGTTGATAGACAGACAGACATAGAGGGACAGACAGACAGCTAGCCAGCCATGTTGATAGACAGACAGACATAGAGGGACAGACAGACAGCTAGCCAGCCATGTTGATAAACAGACAGACATAGAGGGACAGACAGACAGCTAGCCAGCCATGTTGATAGACAGACATAGAGGGACAGACAGACAGCTTGCCAGCCATGTTGATAGACAGACAGACATAGAGGGACAGACAGACAGCTAGCCAGCCATGTTGATAGACAGACAGAAATAGAGGGACAGACAGACAGCTAGCCAGCCATGTAGATAAACAGACAGACATAGAGGGACAGACAGACAACTAGCCAGCCAGCTAGATAGACAGAGAGTGGAGGACCTACCCAGTTCTTCTTCGTCTTTTTGTTCTTGGCATCCAGCTCCAAGTTGCTGCCCACGCTGGAGTGGCTGGTGGCGCTGGTGATGCTAGACACACTGTCAGACGAGTGCTGTCTGCGGATACACAGATCCTGCTGAGACTGGGGGCTTTCATTGGCTGAGGCCGTGGGATGCACAAGAGAGAGAGTGAGACACAGACCAGCATAGAATTCTAATCCATTCTGATTCGGTGTCAGATGCCCTTTTTCTCACTAGCAAACAGTCATTTGTTCTTGCTGGGTTTCATGTTAATGTGGGAGGTAACTTCTCACCTGGCCTATCACCTTTGCATGTGAGCTCTGGCAGGTTGATGACACCGTCGATGGCTGCCTGGGCTGCTGTGTTCTGCTTCTTCATGTGCTCTACGGTTTTCCTCAGGTCGTTCAGCTCAGAATCCTAAAATACAACAACATGATGAAGCAACACAGGTAGCATCACAATCCATCCAAGGAAAGACAGACATATTTCTGAGGGAACCGACATTTTGACGGCCCCAGTCCTTTTACCTTCTGCTCAGCCGTGGTGGTAAGGCCTTGGAGACGGATGGTCATGTTCCCCAAGCTCTGCTCAAACGCTGCGACCAGGTGAGCCTGCGGACATGCACACAGCAGTACGCATTCAGCTATCCATGTGTTAAGTTTGCAAACTGACCTGCAGACAATGTCATTTGTCCTCCTTCAACTGACACACATTTGTTTGATTCGCAAGCCCCCCCCCGGGTCTGGGAAAGTTTTAGGAAAAGGTCTCGCTCGTAAGAACACACCCATATACCTTTCACGACATGCAGACACAGAGCCAAAACAAAAACATACACAGGCGATGACGGCTTCCGTGTCAAGGTGTACGTTGAGTATTCTGAGTAAGAACGACGGGAGTCGGGTTGCTCCACAGGGACAGCTGGGGGAGTCACTGCATGTTAGAAATGGATCCATGCTGATATAATGGGCCAGGCTCTCTGCCGACTACCTGTCTACCTGTCTGGGCAGGGTTCCGTGGTTCAGTAGCCTGGTAGAGATGAACATGCCAACACGAGTCCTAAAAAAACAAACACTCTAGCTAGCCACCATTGGGCTTCGTGAAACCAGAGACCTGCTACCTTCTCACCGCCACAGACGAGCAGAGAGAAAGGAAAAAGAGGGATTCGGGTTAAGGGGAAAACATTTAGGATGTTTTCTCCTCGTACGCAGAGTAAACGGATCAGACGTATTTGTAGAGATACAGGTGTGAGAGAAACATGCTGCTTCAAGTCATACTGGTTATCAACTTGCACGTCGATTTACTCATCAATGCCACAGCTGGAAATTTGACGAAGGTGTACAAAGAGATTGCAGTCCGACTCAGTGCGCAGTCAGTTTGGAAATCATATGCATCCAAAGAAACCACCTCAAATGCATGAAATCAATGGATGGCTTGTGTTGTAGAAGATAAATGCTAAAACTATTCCATACCGTAAGCTGCGGTGGGTTTTAGATAGTACATATTCTCTTATGCATCGCCGTTGTTGATATGCTTTGCAAAGGACAAGAATCGGCGCAATCGATTCACATTACACAGAAAACCTAAAGCATGCAATTAAAAAAAGAAGAAAAATCAAACATGAAATCAAACATCACGTTCCTGGTAGTTGATAACAGCTTCACAGGCTAAACAAAAGCAGAACGTCAAGAGCATTGCAACAGAGACGAGCCTGTCCTCTGACATATCTAGGACAGACACACTGAGCTCCAACCTCTAGTTACAGCTCACAACCCAGCCATGTACTGTAGTAGCAGTAGTACGCAATACTGCTGTCTCCACAATAAACAGACAAATACCCAGGATGTAGTAGCAGTGGTACGCTATACTGCTGGCTCCACAATAAACAGACAAATAGCCAGGATGTAGTAGCAGTAGTAGGCTATACTGCTGGCTCCACAATAAACAAATACCCAGGATGTAGTAGCAGTAGTAGGCTATACTGCTGGCTCCACAATAAACAGACAAATACCCAGGATGTAGTAGCAGTAGTAGGCTATACTGCTGGCTCCACAATAAACAAATACCCAGGATGTAGTAGCAGTAGTAGGCTATACTGCTGGCTCCACAATAAACAGACAAATACCCAGGATGTAGTAGCAGTAGTAGGCTATACTGCTGGCTCCACAATAAACAGACACATACCCAGGATGTAGTAGCAGTGGTACGCTACACTGCTGGCTCCACAATAAACAGACAAATACCCAGGATGTTGTAGCAGTAGTACACAATTCTGCTGGCTCCACAATAAACAGACAAATAACCAGGATGTAGTAGCAGTAGTAGGCTATACTGCTAGCTCCACAATAAACAGACAAATACCCACAGGCCAACATTCAAGCTCACTTCCCAAAACAAAACATCCAGAGACTCAAAGCTCCTGAAGCCCTGTGAGAGCCCAGAGGTTCCAGTCAGATCCCACCTCAGTGAGGTCCTGCTGTATGTTGCTGTCCTCCTTGTGGCCTGCAGGGCTGTAACTCTGGCTACGTCTCAGCCTGGGCTGCAGCTTGCGTCTGGCCTTCCCTCTGGTTGCCTCCTTCCCCAGGGACGGGTAGTGGTTCAGGGGACACCACGTCACCATCACCGGGCTGCTAGCCCCCGGACTGGGGCTTTTGGCTGACATGGCTAAAGCGCCTCAGCTCAGGGTGATCCAGGTCCAGTCAGGGACCAGTCTGACTTTGATAAAGAATGAGTCCGGTAGCAGACAGACGCTGAAGACGGATACTTAGGTGCTTCTGTTCTGATCATCACACAGAGGTATGAGTAAACACATGTTCTGATTCCTATCACAGCCCAGAGCCCGGCCTGCCACGGAATATGAGCTGATAGCTTGGCAGAAGGGAAGGCGGGGAACAGATCTGGAGGGTTTCCATCAGACAGAGGGGCTGGTGTTGGGGCATGTGGCAGGCTGGCTGATTCCTCCACTATCAGGCTGTATAGTCTGTCAGGTCCTAGTGCAGGTATGTCTTACAGGGCTGGTAAGACCAGGGGCTCAGGCCATACTCTAGCAGCCTAACCCGAGTCCTCTTACAGGGAACTACAGCCTTCATACTCCACCCAAGCCCCCCACAGCTGCTCTAGCCTGCTGTGTTGTGAAATCTCTGTTTGTGAGATCACATAACCAGTGTGGATGTGGGCCCGAGGATGTACCATTTCATTAGGCTGTTACTGACGCTGTTTCTGCTGCAGGGCTGTCATGTTTGTTTACATTCAGAGAGCAGATAATGGGGCTGAACGCCTGCTTCCCCTCTCAGACCATTACCCAGTGTCATGTTCGATGTGCAGTAGGAAGCCATGCAAAGGTAAACAAAAACACCAAGCGCAATGCTGGAACTCTTTGACTTCTAGGTAGTTTAAATTCTGGTAATACGCAACACTAGGACAAATCCATTCCAATGACCACAACCAAGGCATTATATACAGTTAGCAGGGTTGGGGTCAATTCCATTTAAATTCCAGTCAATTCACAACGTACACTGAAAGTCCAATTCCAATTCTCTTCCGTGCTTTTCAATGAGGAAAATGTGGAATTGGAATTTGGTTTACTTTATGAATTGGCCGAAATTTAAATGCAATTGACCCCAACCCTGACAGTTAGTACCAGCGGAACCATGATGCCACAGTGCTTAGCATAGTAACCATTTGCCATCAAACTTACATTAGCACTCAGCTGAGTGGTCAAACCAGACACCTTCTCCTGGGAGGCGTCCAATTCTCTCCGCAGCTTACGAATCTGAGAACAGACAAACAAGATAATGCTTATCGATAGGAAACATAATATTAGGATATAGAGTATATAGTACCCAAATAACTTGCTGGCTCATTAACAGTTATGATGTTACAGTCCCAAAGGTAATCAATGGTGGAAACTAAAAGTTGTTCTTACCTCCGACTGAGATTTCTCCTCCGGCTATGAAAAAGAGGGGAGAGGAGAAGAGAGGTTTATGCGGGTCACCGTATGCATGGGAAAAGACAGCAAGACAGACAATCTGAACATATTCAGTTTCCACCTCAGGCTATAAGGATTCCCACAAGCAGTTGATTAGCAATGCAACTCGGCAGTCAAGTCAGACACATTGAGATGGTCCCTCTTCCCTTTCACCCATAAAGCTCACTGAGGGCTGGTTTCCCAGACACAGATGAACCCTAGTCCTGAACTAAAAAGCATGCTCAAGGAAGAACCTCAATTCAAATAACTTTTTTTTTTTTTTGCCCGGGACTAGGCTTAATCTTTGTCTGGGAAACCAGTCCTAAGTATATTAACATTGGTACTGTGTGTTTGGACAGTGCATCAAACATGAATCAAAGTGTCGCTCACCATGGAGTGGGCAGAGGAAGTGCTGGACACTAGAGACAGAGAGGAGCCGTGGACTGGAGAGAAACAAAACAACAACACTCGACTCATTCCTCTGGCGACGTCAATCATGGATAATGGCTTCATGCAAGCAGGGATTCATCTCCCCTCTGACGACTTTGGAGACAGGAACGTGCATAAACAGCTCCCCTGGGTGAACATTTACAACAGAGGTGCTGCTCTAGGTGTGTGTGTGTGTGTGTGTGTGTGTGACCGCGCGTGAGTGCGTGCGTGGCACTGTTATGTTACTGTGACTCGCTCACGTTGTAGCCTACCCTTTAATTGACATCCACACATCAGCCCCGATATCTAACTGCCTGACTACACTCACATAACCACATGTCCAGACTTAAAATCGCCCCGGTGAGACATACAGTATGACACATTCACACTTTAGCAGCAGTCATCAGCCTATACATCATCATCATTACGCTTTAGTGAGTGCTGTTACTACACTAACACAGCCTCGCTATATGAGCTGTCTCTCTCTCCATTAATCATAATGGAATGGAACCACAACATCACCGTAGGACTAAAATGACAGCAGGGGGAAGTGCCAAACTTAAAGGTCCAATGCAGCCATTATTATCTCAAATCATTTCTGGGTAACGATGAAGCACCTTACTGTGATTGTTTTCAATTAAAATAGTCAAAAATAAACAAAAATAGCTTCTTAGCAAAGAGCAATTTCATAAGAAAGAATTTTGCTAGAACTGTCTGGGGGTGGTCTGAGTAGGTGCAGAAAAACGGGAAACTAGCTGTTATTGGACGAGAGTTTTGGAACTCTTTCTTATTGGTCTATTAACTATACTGAACAAAAATATAAATTCAACATGCAACAATTTCAAAGATTTGACTGAGTTACAGTTCATAAGGAAATCAGTCAATTGAAATGAATTCATTAGGCCCTAATCTATGCATTTCAAATGACTCGGCAGGGGTGCAGCCATGGGTGGGCCTGTGAAGGCATAGGCCCACACACTGGGGAGCCAGGCCCAGCCAATCAGAATGAATTTTTCTCCATAAAAGGGCTTTTCACATACATAAATGCTCCATTTCTGGGATCTTTTATTTCAGCTCATGAAACATGGGACCAACACTTTGCATGTTGCGTTTATATTTTTGTTCAGTATAATTTACTGCCTGGTGATGTTACCAGGCAGGCCAAAACAGGCTGTAATTACAGGTGGTCTTTTCAAACAGCTCTTAAACTAAAAGGCATTATCATATTCACAATTTTCCAGTATTTCCCCAATCTCATAGTGTGGAAATGTGTGTGTGTGTGTATATATAATATATATATATATAACACAGAGAAATCACGTTTTTGCCTGCACTGGGCCTTTAACTAAATGCTTAGCTGCTTGCCAAGCCTTTGTACAATTATTTAGAGCCCTGAATGTGTTCTCTAATGTCCCAGAGTCCACTGAAGCGTGTGGATGTATAGTGGGGTAAAATCATTCCATAACAGTCTGGATTTCCAGGCACTGGTGTCAAAACCAAGGGCAGGTCTTATAGGACTACAAGCTCAAGGAAACCCATGAAGAGTTACGGGGTTCAGGTAGTTACAGATAGTGACATTTAGTCCAGGTATACACTTAGTTGCCAGTTTATTAGGTACACCCATATAGTACCGGGTCGCATTCCTCTTTGCCTACAGAACAGCTTGAATTCTTTGGAGCGTGGAAACATTGCTCAATTGGTATCAAGGGACCTATTGTGTGCCAGGAAAACACACCATTACACCACCACCACCAGCCTGTACAGTTGACAGCAGGCAGGATGGGGACATGGACTCATGCTGCTTACGCCAAATCCTGACTTTGCGGACGCAACAGGAACCGGGATTCGTCGGACCAGGCAATGTTTTGTCCAGTGTTGGTGATCACTTGCCGCTTCTTCTTGTTTTAGCCGATAGGAGTTGAACCCAGTGTGGTCGTCTGCTGCAATAGCTTCATCCATGACAAGGACAGACAAGTTTTGCGTTCCAAGATTCCGTTCTGCACACCACTGTTGTACTGCGCTGTTATTTACCTGTTATTTTACCTGCACACCTGTTTGCCTGCACGATTCTTGCCTTTCTCCTTTGACCTCTCCTCAATGAGCTGCTTTCACCCACAGGACTACCACTGACCGGATGTTTTTTGTCTGTCGCCCCATTCTCGGTAAACCCTAGACACTGTCGTACGTGAAAAGCACAGGAGGCAATCTGTTTCTGAGATACTGGAACTGGCGAGCCCGGCACCGAAGATCTTACCAGCCTGAAAGTCAACTTAGGTCACGCGTTTTGGCTCTTCTAACGTTCAAGCAAACAGTAATTGAATGCTTCGATGCCTGTCTGCCTGCTTTATACAGCAAGCCGCGGCCGCGTGACTCACTGAACCATTTTCGTGAACAGGGTGGTGTACCTAATAAACTGTATATCATTGCAGTAGGCCTATACAGTGCCTTCGGGAAAGTATTCAGACCCCTTCACTTTTTCCACATTTTGCTACCTTACAGCCTTATTCTAAAATTGTAATAGTTTTGCACGCCCAAATTTTCAGTTTTTGATTTGTTAAAAAAGTTTGAAATATCCAATAAATGTCGTTCCACTTCATGATTGTGTCCCACTTGTTGTTGATTCTTCACAAAAAAATACAGTTTTATATCTTTATGTTTGAAGCCTGAAATGTGGCAAAAGGTCGCAAAGTTCAAGGGGGCCGAATACTTTCGCAAGGCACTGTATACTTTTTACTGGTGACGTCGGCTCCCGCGCCTCGGCCGGCTCCCGCGCATTCACTATACTTGCTTCTTGACTCCCAGCATACACGTTACACTTAAGGTATTTCTACAACTTGATTGGAGTCCACCTGTGTTAAATTCAATTGATTGGACATGATTTGGAAAGGCACACACCTATCTATATAAGGTCCCACAGTTGACAGTGCAAGTCAGAGCAAAACAACTAACCATGAGGTTGAAGGAATTGTCCATAGAGCTCCGAGACAGTATTGTGTCGAGGCACAGATCTGTGGAAGGGTACCAAAACATTCCTGCAGCATTGAAGGTACCCAAGAACACAGTGGCCTCCATCATTCTTAAAGGGAACAAGTTTGGAACCACCCAGACTCTTCCTAGAGCAGGCCACCCAGCAAAACATGAACATGATGGTCACTCTGACAGAGCTCCAGAGTTCCTCTGTGGAGATGGGTGAACCTTCCAGAAGGACAACCATCTCTGCAGCACTCCACCAATCAGGCCTTTATGGTAAAGCGGCTAGACAGAAGCCACTCCTCAGTAAAATGTACATGACAGCCCACTTAGAGTTTTCCAAAAGGCACCTAAAGACTCTCAAACCATAAGAAACAAGATTCTCTGGTCTGATGAAATCAAGATTCAACTCTTTGGCCTGAATGCCACATCTGGAGGAAACCTGGCACCATTCCTACGGTGAAGCATGGTTCTGATAGCAACATGCTGTGGGGGTGTTTTTCAGCGGCAGGGACTGGGACACTAGTCAGGATCGAGGCAAAGATGAACGAAGAGATCCTTGATGAAAACCTGCTCCAGAGTGCACAGGACCTCAGACTGGGGTGAAGGTTCACCTTCCAACAGGACAATGACCCTAAGCATACAGCCAAGACAGCGCAGGAGTGGATTCATTACAAGCCTCTGAATGTCCTTGAGTGGCCCAGCCAGAGTGCGGACTTGAACCCAATCGAACAATGAGGGCCTTCTACACCTTCAGAGAAGGGCTAAGGATTTATATAATAATTCTAATAATAATAATTCTAATTACATTATTCTTTTCAATGATGTTCTGATTCAAATCTTTTCAGTTTTTGTTGGAATGGGTTAACAATTAAGTGAAAAGAATATCCAATCAGGATTTTTCTTTAGTGGTCTCGGGAAGAAATTACGAGTCCTCACTGTCCTAGAACGAGTCAAGACAGAGTACAAATGCATCAGACTCCGAGACAAGACCGAGATGCTCAAAATGTGGTCTCGAGACTGGACTCGAGACCTACAACACAGATATGTATACTGTTACTGGAGCAGGGATTTTCCCATGTTTACTCTATAATCTGTGATCTCCTGTCAGGAGGCTGGTGTTGAGTCAGATGCCTGTCTGCGATGGGGGGAGGTGAGGAGATGCTTATCAGCCTTTCTCCTCCTCCTCCTCACCCTGGCCTGCATGCCACAACACCAGCCAAGAACCTGGCATCATAGAGGGATCAGCTAAAGTGAGAGCCTCAGGACAAGCACAAACCACAAGAGCAACAAGCCATTCAGAGCCAAAGAAGTGCAGTCAATCATCAAACCTCAGTCTATGTACATTTCGCAAATCGAACAAAGTGCTTCTTTCTATTTCCCAATTCAACTGTAGATGTGTGGAAAGTCAACACAGGTTCCAAAAGACACTGGCACACTAAATGTAATGAATGATTTCACTGGTGATTTAAGTGGTTGGTTGAAGAAGCATGTCGATTCAATAAATATTCATTTTGTAAGAAAAATATGAATCTTTCACTAGCGTCCTGTAAAGAATGAAAGCTTTCAAAAAATGATCTTTGTTAAGCAAAAGCTTGATTTTCTAAGGGAGTTATAATCCATTCAGAAGTAAAATGATAGTTCCGTCATGCATGTGGAGTGTCAAAACAACATTCTAAAAAAACTTGAATAAACAAAAAATGACTTGACCGGTATTTCTCTGAGGCCATGTGTGAGAGCAGATACTGTAGGTAGAAGAGTGTGTCAGTCTTACCCTCCTCTAGTCCATCCCTGAAGGACCCAGAGCTGCTCATGGTGCGACTCTTCTCCTCCAGAGACATGGACGAGTTCCTCAGGCGTTCACTATACGGGTCACACGGCCCTTCCTGATTGGCCAGGCCGCTTCGGAGGTTGGCCAGGTTGATTTGTGCAGCTGTGGTAGGGCTGCCTGCTGGGACACATCCGTTACATAACACAGGTCAAAGGTTATCTTAAAAACAGACATGGGCAGAGGGCATTGATCAGACATCTTTGCTTGCTGTCTGTTACTCTTCACTTCAAGTGGAAAGTAAGAGTGAAATTCAACATTGAAGTGATAATGCCAGAGCTTTGCTAACCGTGCCAATATGTCCTCCAAACACCGGCTTCGAGGGTATTATCACTTTTGTACAACGGGTTACCAACATATTCAAATAATGATTGCCATATTTTCATTAAAAACTTTATTTTTATGAATTTATTCATACTATTTCATGCCGACACAAATCTAGGGTTGCTACCCAAGCCGGCTGGTCATTCGTTCTATCGGTTCGGTTGCTAGAGACTCGGCGACCCAGTCATTCAGTCTTTTTGCTCTGTATCTATTCGTTCATTCTAAATGTTCCATTGCCATACTGGGTGGCAATGTTCTTATCCCTTGCTTGCTAGCTAGCCAACTAATGCTAACTTACAGTTACTTCAAAAAGTGCAGCCAGAGTAACAGCAAAGTTGCCGCATTTGTTTAAGCTGTTTTCTAGTGACATTTACTTGGATACATCGATAACAATGAGCTAATGAGGTGCGATTTTCGCTTGGCTTAGAAAATGTGCTCTCATCAGGACAGTGTTGTTGTTCAGAGGAACTTGCCAACAACACACACTTCAAACTGAAGCCGGAAAGACTGCAAACTAGCTGCACTTTATTTAGTTGTACCTTTTTTCATTGACATTTCTTTATATATATATATCCATAAAAACGAAGCCAGCTGACTCATGACTTAGACTGGCTGAGAAACGCAACCTGTCTGTCTGTCTCATTCCATCTCCTGACACGTTCATTATTATGGGACAGCTGGAGATCGAATTTGAATATTGAAACAATGTTGCAAACATTGGAGAGACAGACAAGGTTTCTTCAAATCTCAGCTTTTGAAAACAAAATGTTAGTCAAAAAGAAATGTGAGATAATGTCTGGATGATTTTTATAGAGGAGATCATGTTTATAAATTGCTTGGCTGGGCTGAAGAGACAGTGGATTGCACAGTCAGATGGAACAGAGTAAATAGGCATTTTAACATAGATTTAGCTGGTGGCAACTTGTAGAATTGACACCGTCTGGAATGCGGTTTAACCAATCAGCATTCAGGATTAAACCAACCCTTTGTATAAAATAGATATAATCACTACTACTTTTCCTTACGTCACCACTAATATCACTGTAGTCTCTTGAAAGAGACGAAACATTAAGCCAGCATGCACACAATATTTAGTTCTGGGTGCAGAGATGACTATCACTGCTCCTGCAATGATTATCATAGCGATGAGTAGAGAGGGCTGAGGCTACACCTACCAAGCTGGGAGAAGTTAAAGCGGGCTCCGGAGGGCGAGGTGAGGCTGGAAGCGGGGGAGAAGGGGGAGCTGCCGGCAGACTCCTGAAGACCTCCTGCAGAGTGGGAACGCAGCCAGTCCCGGGGGTCGTCATGACTACGCAGCTGGGGCAGGTGGCCGTACCTTGAGAGAGATGGGAGATGCTGAAAAGCCACCTCACATCCACATCTATGTGTGAATGTTGCAAGTCACTAGCTGCACAGATATAATGACCTATGTTGTTGATGGACAGGGAGGCACGTGGATAACGTCAAGGCTGTCTGATAATGTGCATCTAGTACAATTTTTCTCAATGTGTCTATTTATTTTCCTGAGTAAAAATCTCATGGAAATGGTGATTTACGGAGAAGTATTTTGGGAGTTCTGCCCTTGTTAAAGTAAAAGAAAACTGGTGTAACATGCATCTAATCACAGGGCCAATTCCTGTGTTGGTGCAGGTAGGTGTGTTGTCATTCTGAACATATAGAGACAGGAGACAGCTTCAGCTAACTGATCTCTTATCTATAGAAGCATCACAGCTGCTGTGTCCTATATGCTTTCATGTACATCTCAAGATTAGGCCTCAGACTACAGGCCTGCCCTTCTTAGTTCAGCCAGAGGATGGCGCTGTGCATGCGGTGAAAGAGATGCAAGCAGTGAAAACATCCAACGCTCACTTCACTTCACAACACAGTACACCACACACAGGCAGCTGTTTCACTATCAAGCAAGCCTAGCTCCATATAGACACATTTACCTGTCCTGTTTCCGGGGTAAAGTGTTTCTGCTGAATTTGGGACTAGCTGAGGGAGAGGAGAGGGGGCTAAGACTAGGGGGTAGGGAGAAGGGGGTTAGGGGGTAGGGGTAGACAAAACAGAGAGAGGAGCAGCACCAAGAGAAGGGGCAAAACAGAGAGATCATCAGTCATGATAGAATCCATGCTTTCATCCCACCAACACCTGCTAGGAGTCAGTCTCCTATCATCTCCTTTATCATCAATATGGCCAGTCAAACACTTCTGTTAACCCTCATGCACACAACAGTTTAAAGGTCGAGATACAAAGGGAGAAAAAGGGAGGGGAGTTTGTAGTAGATATACAAACACATAGCCACACCTGGCTGTTCCTGGAACCCGCCCCCGCTCCTACCTTTCTGAGATTCCCGTTTTGATGCCGTTGTTCCTGACGCAGGCTGGCAGTGTGTCGTGACCATGGCCGTGGTGTCCGTGGCCACCGCTGCCCAGGGACACATCGATGGACTCGCTGCTGGTGGCAAGGCTGCTGAGGGAGGGGTAGCCGGGGCTCAGGGTATCCCTGCTCATGGTGCTACTCCAGGCCAGGCTGTGGGAAGGGGTGGACAGGGCCGAGCCTGGGCTGGAAGCCAGGGGGGAGAGGGAATGGGCCTCAACACCCAGACGACCTCCACCCCCATACAGAGGGCTACTGCTCCCGCTACTGGCCGAGGGGGAGTCCAGAGCGCCGCCCTGCTGGCCAGAGTTGGCATGGGGGTTGGAGATGACGGTGGAGTTCTTCATGTTCTCTGCGGTGGTGACTGGGGCCTGCTGCTTAGCCTGCTTGCCGCCGAACAGTCTGGATGGCAGGGGAGAGGAGTGACAGGAGAATTATATGCGGTACATGGGTTTTAAGTAGAGAATTGTTGAAGGAATTTGTAATGAAAATGCTGGTTAACGCAAAGAGAATCGAAACAAATACATATCACAACGTTGCCACGGGAACACAATACCTACTTCATGGTATAACCATATAATCACAAATAAAATTCATCTCTCTCTCTGATTCACTGGTCCGTTTTGGGCGTCCGTGTGAACAGCTATCATACATCTTCTACCGTGGCTTTTAATCAACAGGTCATTTATATTAATTAAAGCAGGATGTAAAGCGTGTGCCACAGACACCACATTTGTTTTGACAACATTAAATCAACAAGGTTTAAATGAGAAGGGAGACTCTCAGACTACTGAGGGAAAACAGCTGCTCTCTTTTCTCATTACCTCATCAGGCGATTAGTCCGATAAGTCCTAGCACCAGCAGCATCAGTTAAAGCAACACCAGGCAGCCCAGTCCTGGGTTCGAGCTAGAGAAAACACTGGCCTCTCAGTCTGGGCCCCGTCACCCTGCTTTTAATGAGTAGTGATAGGCCATTATTTCACAGGCCACAAGGGAAGAGAGGCCCTCTAGCTGCCTAGTGATAAAGCCTTTTGGTTTATGGGACAAAAAGTCCCCTGATAAGGGCTCTCGAAATGTTCTTTAATGCCGATATGATGATTATCCCAACTCAAATCTGTTTGCACTGTGCCTGAATACATCGCCCCTTGAAACACAAGCAGGATGGTGTGGTAGTGCTGTCAGGGCTGGAGGGAAGGAACGATCAGACTCATCGACATTCAGTGTAAGACAGACCCTGATATATGGGGGTTGGTGGACTTTAAGTAGACTGTAGTATGGAGGTGATGGGCTCACCTGCGCAGAGTAGGGGAGGAGATGTCTGGGTACTTTCCCCCTGGCTGCCTGGCTCCCTGAGGGGGTAGAGTTGTTGAGCCCTGGGCCATGGGATTGGCTTCAGAGGACACCCCCTTCTCCTTGTCTGTCTGGTTAGATCCAGAGCCAGGCAGAGGGATGCCACCGGCGCTAGGCTTGGGGACTTGGCTACGGCTTTTGGGGCCGTGGTGAATGTTGGACCTGGAGCTGAGGTTGGACTCAATGCTGGTGCTGGAGGAGCGGTTGGTGCTGCGAACCCCACCAGAGGCTCTGCTAGGCCGGGGGAGGCTGCGGTACTGCAGGGTGGAGTGGGAGCTCACAGGCAGGTAGCCATCATCCACACTGGCCTGGCGACCAAGACCCCGACCCCCGTGGAGCTGCACTGATTTGGGGATCTTCCCCAGGGTGGCAGAGCCACCGGTGATGGTGACTCCACTGGCTGTCACCATGGTCATACCTCCTCCTGCGTGCTTCTTGAAGCCAAACGTGTTGGTGGTGGGGGTGCGGCTGGAGCTGGAGGTGGAGGGGGTCTTCTTGGCTTCGTCTCCACTGCTGCGGCCCGTGTCTGATGGGGAGCGCTGCATACTGCTGTTGGCCCGGGGCGAGAGATGACCCTTCTCAGACACCTTGGTGTCGTCCGTTTTACCTGTGGGTGGAGACATGACACAGTCTGTCAACCATGGACCAAGCACATTCACTCAGCAGTGCAGTTATACAGTAGCATCAGACATCCTGCTGAGTTCCAACATGTTTCAACTCAAAGGCCTCTCTATCTACCACTTCAATAATAAAAAGGTAAGAGATCACGTCTTCAGAACAGTTCTCCGGAGAGTGGTTTCATCACCTGGCAACCTGAGCCATGATCTCACCAGATAAAACCTCTCTGTGGTTGACTGTTGGCTGTCTTTTCACATGCTCCAGGAACCCATGCAGTTCCGACTGACAGAGCACAATACACAGACAGTGTGGCTGTTGGGACTACAGACAGAGACAACATAGCTCTACTCTGTATGTAACGTGCCTGTCCCATGGGTCTTCAGCGTTCCGCAGACTGGCGTGACAGGTGCCTTGGTCCTGGGCGAGGTCACGCCCACCTGGGCACTCAGGCCTCGCCTCCAGGAGCCTGTGTGGGCCATGGAAGGCGTTTTGCGGTCCGAGGAGCTCCTGCCCGACTCGTCCGACATGTCTGAGGGGCGGCGGCACCACTTGGAGCCCGATTCCATTTTGAACCCGCTGTCCGAGCCCCCGTCTGACCTCTTGACCTCGTCGCTGCTGGACCACACAGAGTTCTGCTCGACGGCTGAGTGCTTCTCCGCGTCCGTCTGGAGCTGAGGGGGAAACCAAACATAAAACATCTGTAACTTCTGTTTATTCAAGTGGTGTAGATACTATACATACCATATCAGTACAATAACAGGTGAATCATCTCACAAGGAGAGCAAGCAGAAAGAAAAGCAACGATCTACTATAGCATCTCCCCTCATAAGCTCACCCTTATGCTATCATTCCAGTCAAACAACTCCCCATGCCCCTATTACTGTGAATGCTTTAACATTCTCATCAGCAAACAGCACTCGTTAAAGAAACACTGTTAAGACCAGGGTGCTTTCCTTAGTAACGTATGCCCCCGTCCACCTGAGGATCTGTCTATTTTCAGTCATCTATCTCCTGTGTTTGAGGGTTGCAAAATCCACTTGTCACTTCAATCTAGCTGAGACTAAGTTATTCTTTTTTTTTAATGTTTTTTTCTTCACCTTTTATTTAACCAGATGGGCCAGTTGAGAACAAGTTCTCATTTACAACTGCGACCTGGCCAAGATAAAGGAAAGCAGTGCGACACAAACAACCACACAGAGTTACACATGGAATAAACAAACGTATAGTCAATAACACAATAGAAACATCTATGTACAGTGTGTGCAAATGTAGTAAGATTAGGAGGTAAGGCAATATATAGTCCATAGAGGCGAAATAATAACAATTTAGCATTAACACTGGAGTGCTAGATGTGCAGATGATGATGTGCAAGTAGAGATACTGGGGGTGCAAAAAGCAACATTTAAAAAAAAACTATATGGGGATGAGGTAGTTGGGTGTGCTATTTACAGATGGGCTGTGTACAGGTACAGTGATTGGTAAGCTGCTCTGACACCTGATGCTTAAAGTTAGAGAGGGAGATATGAGTCTCCAGCTTCAGTGATTTTTGAAATTCGTTCCAGTCATTGGCAGCAGAGAACTGGAAGGAAAGGCGGACAAAGGGGGTGTTGGCTTTGGGGATGACCAGTGAGATATACCTGCTGGAGTACGTGCTACGGGTGGGTGTTGCTATGGTGACCAGTGAGCTGAGATAAGGTGGGGCTTTACCTAGCAAAGACTTATAGATGACCTGGAACCAGTGGGTTTGCCGATGAATATGTAGCGAGGGCCAGCCAACGAGAGCATACAGGTCACAGTGGTGGGTAGTATATGGGGCTTCGGTGACAAAACTACATCCAATTTGCTGAGTAGAGTGTTGGAGGCTATTTTGTAAATTACATCGCCAAAGTCAATGAACGGTAGGATAGTCAGTTTTAAGAGGGTATGTTTGGCAGCATGAGTGAAGGAGGCTTTGTTGTGAAATAGGAAGCCGATTCTAGATTTAATTTTGGATTGGAGATGCTTAATGTGAGTCTGGAAGGAGAGTTTACAGTTTAACCATACAGCTAGGTATTTGTAAGTTGTCCACATATTCTAAGTCAGAACCGTCCAGAGTAGTGATGCTAGTCGGGTGGACGGGTGCGGGCAGCAATCGGTTGAAGAGCATGCATTTAGTTTTACTAACATTTAAAGCAGTTGGAGGCCACATAAGGAGTGTTGTATGGCATTGAAGCTTGTTAACACAGTGTTCAAAGGAGGGCCAGATGTATACAGAATGGTGTCGTCTGCGTAGAGGTGGATCAGAGAATCACCAGCAGCAAGAGCAACATCATTGATATATACAGAGAAAAGAGTCGGCCCGAGAATTGAACCCTGTGGCACCCCGTAGAGACCGCCAGAGGTCCGGACAAGAGGCCATCCGATTTGACACACTGAACTCTATCTGAGAAGTAGTTGGTGAACCAGGCGAGACAGTCATTTGAGAAATAAGAATTAAGTAGTGGACTACAATGGAGGCCTACAAATCCTGACAAGACCTGAAGTGATTACCACAGGAAATCAGCAAAGATGGCTCTTTCATGCTTTACGAATCAACATTACCGCCTTGAAAAAAATGAAAAAAAGTGGAGACTGGAGAGTGAAGCGGGCAAACAGGACCATTACGTTGGGCCTACAAATAAACAATGTGTTGGAGCAGTATAGTGTGTTTTCCCGGCGCTCACCAAGCTTACTTAAGCCCCAGTTATAACAGGGTATTGTTTAAATAGCTACTGAAAATACTAATAAAAATGGATTGCCAGGGAAAGAATTTGAATGGCCTTGTTCTTTATCAGCATGAATCTGAAACACTTATCTCTAGGCCTATACCTGCAATAATATATCCAAACTATATTTTACAGAGCAGCAGAAAAATGCAACACAAAGCAATTCTATACAAGGCAATAGTTGCAGAGAAAATGGGAGGGATTTTGTGATTGATTATTGGCTTGAAGAGCTGGTTTTGGGGCCGGACTTCAATCATCTGTTGATGTTTAAGTCACTCGTTGGCACAGGAGGATGCAGAGAAAATCTTAATGGTAGAAAACATGAAAACTAAACGGGTGCCAAAGCAGCAGTCTCTGCTCTCGTCTACCAGTGCATTTTCTAGGACTGGAAATAACCTTGCTGCAGTCTTCTACACTGCAGTGCTTTTTCTAGGACTGGAAATAACCTTGCTGCAGTCTTCTACACTGCAGTGCTTTTTCTAGGACTGGAAATAACCTTGCTGCAGTCTTCTACACTGCAGTGCTTTTTCTAGGACTGGAAATAACCTTGCTGCAGTCTTCTACACTGCAGTGCTTTTTCTAGGACTGGAAATAACCTTGCTGCAGTCTTCTACACTGTAGTGCTTTTTCTAGGACTGGAAATAACCTTGCTGCAGTCTTCTACACTGCAGTGCTTTTTCTAGGACTGGAAATAACCTTGCTGCAGTCTTCTACACTGTAAAAAAATATATTTTGTTTTTACGTTAACTTACTGGCAGCCAGTTACCTGTACTTTACTGTAAAAAAATGTACAGTATGTTACCGTAACTGGCTGCCAATAAGTTACTGTAAAAACTGGATTATTTTTTTTACAGTGTACAATATCACAACCATGCCAACTGCTTTATTCCTGAGAAAACTCATTCAGTGCTGTTCTCATGATGTTCCATTGAAAAGAGACTATATAGGAGCATTGTGTGGTTAACTTGGGAAAAACATGAACTGCTTGGAAAGGCTACAGACTTCTATGACACAGACTTCAACATAGGCAATGTTGACAGACATAACCCACTGGGCACAAACTGGTTGAATCAACTTAATTTGTCTACTTATTGTGATGTGGAATCTAGGTGTAAAATACATTGGATTTGAAAAAAAGTCAGCAACTGTGGTTTTGAGGGAGAAATTTCAACCACATGATTATGACATCATGGTAACAAACGTCAACATAGACACATCTTGTGTAAAATATTCCTTTAAAACAACATCAATTCTTTAATGTTATATCCAATATCAGAAAAAAACTATAGGCTGGGCAGTACCTCTTACTGGAGAGTTGACCTATAGCCAATACCCTTTGGTCTCCCATACAGGGTTTTAACCAATCCCAGCCATGCTATGATACAATACTTGTCACTGAGTATTGCCAATGTGCTATCGTGAGAATGATTGTTGATCGCGCTCCACTTAAAAACTAAATAGATTCACTGTTGCTACCGAAGTCATTCCAAACAGTAGATTTAACAGAGCAAATCAAATGTGACCAATCTTTATCACTCCTATATAGTCAATGGTGCTATTTAGGCCTATATAACATTTACAAAGTCATCAACAGCAATTGTTTCAATTCAACCAAGGGGTTCAACTAAAAATAGACAATACAATAGTCCTTTGGTTTCAAGCTCTGGTTGATTTCAAATGTTATGATATTTAGTGACTTTGAATTGTGTTTGGTTTGTCAACGCAACCAAATATCAACATGTAAAGGAGATGCATCTTCTGCTTGGATAGTTCAATCTGTGCCACTGACTTAGTCTGGACTTAATAACATTTTGTCTACAAATGAATCATTGATATGTTAGATTCACGGTCTGCATCTCAACCACAAATCTGACTGAATCGAATCATACTTTGATTAAAGTTCATTTAAAGTTTGATTTGATTTAGTCCTATTCTTTAATAAATAAAAGTTGGAGAAAAGGATTAAGCCAGTGGCTCAAATGGAACTACCCAAGCAGTTGGTACAGCTCCTTTAAATGTTGATGTTTTTGTGTTGTCAACCAAACACAATTCAATATTACTTTCAAAGTAAATAGCCTAAAGTTAAGGCTAACTTACAAACTAATGTAACAGTATTTCTTCAACCTTAAAATGAGTAACAGATCCATGGTCCTATTTTGAGGTGACTGTAACTCTACAATTCTTCTTATATCATTATATAAAGTCTGCATGTTCAAGATAGCGTGCATAGGTCATCGCAGGTCTGTGTAGATATTCACAATAGCTGTAATAATCTCTGCAGGATCTCAAATAGCATTGATCACTTGCACCATGCCCTTCTAATCAGGGCAGGTGTTGTGGGCAGGCCCTAGGGGGTCTGGCACGCCCTACCGTACCTCCTTGACTGTCCTAAATAAAACATTGAAATATGAATAATTGATTTGACCGACAGACAGAACGACACATCAATCTCATATAAAGCATCCGTGCGAGAAAAAGAGCCCCTCTGTCTCAGTACGTGTAGCCCATGTATCTGATGCTGTCTGAACAAGAGTATGGCATGTCGTACTCTTTTTGTCCAGACAGCATCAGATACATGGTTCACCTACAGTGAGACAGAGGGGCGCTGTTTCGCTCACCCGGATGCTTTCTCCAGTGAGATAGTTTCAGCCACTAGCGAGTTGAACAGGGATGTAGTGCTGCCGGAGGCGTAGTAAAATAATATTTCTGGATACATCTTAAATAAATGATTTAATTGCTACAAAAATCCATGAAAACGATAGAATGACAAACCAAATAAATATGTAGGCTGTAGCAGCCTCTAGGTAGGTAAATGGTGCTTTCTTCCCGACCTCTCAATTCAATTCAATTCAACGGCCTTTATTGGCATGGGAAACATATGGTAACATTGCCAAAACAAGTGAAGTAGATAATATACAAAAGTGAAATAAACTATAAAAATGAACAGTAAACATTACACTCACAGAAGTTCCAAAAGAATAAAGACATTACAAATTTCACATTATGTATATATACAGTGTTGTCATGATGTGCAAATGGTTAAAGTACAAAAGGGAAAATAAATAAACATAAATATGGGTTGTATTTATGTAATGTAATTTGTTCTTCACTGGTTACCCTTTTCTTGTGGCAGCAGGTCAAAATTTTGCTGCTGTGATGGGCCACTGTGGTATTTCACCCAGTAGATACTGTATGGGAGTTTATCAAAATCAAGTTTGGGTTCGAATTCTTTGTGGATCTGTGTAATCTGAGGGAAATATGTGTCTCTAATATGGTCATACATTTGGCAAGTTAGGAAGTGCAGCTCAGTTTCCACCTCATTTTGTCTTCTCTTGAGAGCCAGGTCTGCCTACGGCAGCCTTTCTCAATAGTAAGGCTATGCTCACTGAGTCTGTACACATTCAAAGCTTTCCTTAAATTTGGGTCAGTCACAGTGGTCAGGAATTCTGCCACTGTCTACTCTCTGTTTAAGGCCAAATAGAATTCTAGTTTGCTCTGTTTTTTTTGTTAATTCTTTCCAATGTGTCAAGTAATTATCTTTTTGTTTTCTCATGATTTGGTTGTGTCTAATTGTGTTGCTGTCCTGGGGCTCTATGGGGTCTGTTTGTGTTTGTGAACAGAGCCCCAGGACCAGCTTGCTTAGGGGACTCTTCTCCAGGTTCATCTCTCTGTCGGTGATGGCTTTGTTATGGAAGGTTTGGGAATCACTTCCTTTTAGTTGGTTGTAGAATTTAACGGATCTTTTCTGGATATTGATAATTAGCGGGTATCGGCCTAATTCTGCTCTGCATGCAGTAGGTTAGGTTGTACACGGAGGATATTTTTGTCTCAATTTGGTGTTTGTTCCATTTAGTGAATTCTTGGTTGGTGAGCAGACCGCAGATCTCACAACCATAAAGGGCAATGGGTTCTATAATTGATTCAAGTATTTTTAGCCAGATCCTAATTGATATGTCGAATTTTATGTTATTTTTGATGGCATAGAATGCCCTTCTTGCCTTGTCTCTTAAATCGTTCACAGCTTTGTGGAAGTTACCTGTGGCGCTGATGTTTAGGCCGAGGTATGCATAGTTTTTTTGTGGGCTCTAGGGAGTCTAGATGGAATTTCTATTTGTGGTCCTGGTCAACTGGACCTATTTTTGGAACACCATTATTTGGTCTTACTGAGATTTACTGTCAGGGCCCAGGTCTGGTAGAATCTGTGCAGAAGATCTAGGTACTGCTGTAGGCCCTCCCTGGTTGGTAACAGAAGCACCAGACCATCAGTAAACAGTAGACATTTGACTTCCGATTCTAGTAGGGTGAGTCCGGGTGCTGCAGACTTTTCTAGTGCCCCTTGCCAATTCGTTGACCTTCTCTCACTCTCTCTCTGGCGGTGGTGCAAATGATGAAGAACTGCAGATGTGTGTAAAGAGGCCTGTCAGTGGGAGGGTTGACCTCTTCGAGTGGGCCAAATCCAAGAACAGCCACAGACTGAAACCACGACCAGGGGGTGATAAAACGTCTGTCCTCAAAACAGTTTGTTACGGACTTGGGGTTCATGTACGACGCATTTGAGCTCGCCCTACTGTCCGAGCGTTAAGCTGACAGAAAAGTACTACCTCTATTGCGTATGCAGGCAAACTGATCCACCGCATGAACCATATCATCCCACCAACGGGATCGAGCATCGAAATTCACTGCGTGTCCGCCTTGATGTTCATAAAACTCCACGGTCCTCCTCTTAAGCAGTGGGACCCAAAACGATATGTGACCAACCCGGTTAGGGAGTTGACCATCTTGTTTTTCTCTGTAAGCTTAGGACTCGGACAGTAGGGCGGTTTCAAGTGCGTCATCCAGCACCACATTTTAAAGGGCGCTCAAATTGCTTAATTGAACCCTTATCAAGTTCCGCTGCCTACACCTACTCATCACATATTAGTATTATTAGTATTGCAATTACAAATAAAAAAGACTACCACTTCTCACAATGGTGCTCGTTTAGTAAAGGTAGATCCAAGCTGAATCATTGCCTCACAAAATCACATCATGATTTTACATAACAGAACAGAATATAATAGCATGTTCTGTACAGTAGTATTAGGTGTATAATATGTTACACCAAAAACACCTCAGTCATTTCTTATCTAGAGCTGAATAGTCCAAAATGTTTGGAAAGGAAAGGAAAATACCTGTCTATTTGTGGAAACCCCCTCCCCCTGATTAACTCTTTAGTCATATCCCAGTTTACCTTTTTGCTTATGGCCTTGCCTACACCTAGCAAACAGTTTTTTAAATTATACGAACAAAGAATTCCATTTTATTTGATACGGCAAGCCAGACAAAATTAAACAGGCCTATTTTATATAATGAATATGAATTCGGAGGGCAGAAATGATTAAATATGAAAGCATTAGACCTCTCACTAAAGGCTTCAGTCATACAGTTATACTTAAATCTGAACTTATTTCAGCTCATGAAACATGGGACCAACACTTTACATGTTGCGTTTATATTTTTGTTCAGTGTAGTTTTAATTAGTGTTCAGCGGCGTGTCGCCCAGGACCTGGGGGGCTGCTGGGCAAGAGAGTTTCCCACCACACCACGTCTTGCCTGTCACCAACCCTGATGGGCCCTAACCAAGACACCGTTTTAAAGGAGGTTTTTGTGGAGGCCAGGAGATAAGAAATAGTTGGGATGTCTGGGTCTCATGCAAACTGCCTTCTGTATAATGACAGACAGCTCCACACCAGGGCCTCCCTGTGGGTTCACACCGAGGAAACCTTTAATTACAGGAGTGGAGGTCTGACTGAAAATGTTGCTATTCTCAGGGCCAGATTTAAAAAATGTAACTAACTTTGAGCTGGTTTCCTTGTGTTTTCACCGGGGTTTTATTGCTCAAAAAACTTGCGGGCCCAAATAAAACCAACCGCAGTTCAAATTCGGCCGCGGGCCACCAGTTGGAGAACCATGACCTGCAGGAAATGCACCATAAGTCTCTAGAACCAAGATTGAGACAGGTTTACTGTATGGCAAACAAAGTCTGCACCTCAGATCGATGGTCTAAAAAGTTGAAAATGTGCACTTAAGAATAAATACCTACTGATGGGATTGTCGGGATAAGATGAACCGTGAACCTGGGTGGTGGTGCGCATGGCTGCGATTTCAATACACACTTTGAAGCAACCACATCAGCACATACTGCAGAACAGACACAGATGTGTATTTTTCACTATTCTTATAACTGCAGTGAGAAAGTTGAAGTGAAGCCTAGTGTATGCAGTTCCTTCCAGCTTACGATACCCATTCAAATGATTGGGGCCAAGAGAATCAAAGTATATAAACTTAGATTCCCTATAAGTCCCTGGTATATTACATAGGAGAGCCTAAGCTCTCATACATTAGACTAATAAGAATATAAGCTATGGTAATGTCTGGCTGCAGACATCATGTGATCTATATATTCTGAGTCTCTTAAAGGGAAATAAAAGTTTAATAAAAGAAAAGTTTTTTTTTTAACTTAATAAAAAAAATCAACATGTTTTAAAGGCAAAGATGCTGCCACCCTAGAAATAACATGTTCGTTCACCCTTGTAGTAATTCTCATAATATGCCACCTCCTACAGTGTGATTGGGGCAGAACCTACCTGGCCCTCTAGGTCCTTGCAGGAGACGGACGGAGTGTTGACATAGGAGCTGACTGAGGAGCTGGTGTTGATGTCATCTGTGTCGACGGTGTCACTGATCCCACTGCTCACCGAGCTGCTGTCGTCCCAACTGGGAGCGAGGAACACAGAAGAGAGAAAGAGTACGAGTTCGAATGTTATGTGGTAGGAGTCCGTAGCGAGAAAGGGGGAAGACATGATAGACCGAACGACAGGGAGAAAGCAAGAGACACTGTAGAGCAGGGGTGTCAGACCAGTCCCCCCCCCAAACGTGCTACTTTTGATCATCTCATGTTTCAAAGCCAAAGATGCTAACATCATAAAAAAGAAGCTTGTTCAGGCCACTTCTCTCTCTGTAGTTGATTATGGTGACTTGCTGTATATGCATGCAACCTCCTCTGTCTTACAGAGACTGGACTCTGTTAATCATATTACAAATGCCAAGTCACTTGCCCACCATTGCACCAAATTGGTAGCTTGGACCTCACTTTATATGCGCAGAAAGATACTTTTGTATGTGTTCATATACAAAGCCCTTTTGGGTAAACTCCCTCTCTACCTCTGTAGTCTGGTCTCCTTCACCACCAGCAGTCGCCATACCCGGTCTGCTAGGTGGTTGCTACTTAAAGTCCCCAGGACATTCACAGTATTAGGCAAGTCTGCCTTCTCTTTGTGTGCAACAGACACATGGAATAGTCTGCAATCCATGCTTCATCTAGATATGTTGGTGCCACTGAATGAATTTAAAATATTGATGAGAGACTCTGTGACAGAGGAGTGTAAATGCTTTTTTTTCTAGGCTGGATCATGTTGTTGTATTGTTTTGTTGTATGTTTTAATGATGTCATGTATTGATTGTTGCTGCCTTCTTGGCCAGGTCTCAATGAGTCTCAATGAGTTTTTTCCTGGTTAAATAAAGGTTAAATAAATAAAAATAAAATCAGGGAGGTTCTGAGGGTGGAACTTAAAATGTGTTATATGTCCTTGTCATCAAAATGTACAAAAGACTGGTCTCCTCCCTGGCTGTCTAGCGACATGCGGTCAGGGTGCCCACCCTGTGAAAATTAATGGAAAAAAATAACTGTCATGTAAAAATAAAAAAAATACACATTTTTATCAATAAACATTTTATCAATGAGCTTAAGGACATACAGCAAAAGAAGGGACAGAAAATAACAGGATCATTTCAAACTGAGCGTTATCAACGGAAAAACTGTCTCTGGCTGCGCTGCTCGCAATCAACTCGACTGCTTCCCCTGCCTGCTGTTCTCCACCAGCAACAGCGTGTGGACAAGAGCTGGTGACTGCGACTTGAACAACGAGCCCACAGCACTCAACAAGCATGAGAAATCTGTGCCTCCCATCCAGAGCCAGATAGCTCTGAAGAGATTCAGTAGCTCACCGCTAGATCTGCCATTGAATGAACAACGGAGGTTGAACATCGGCATGCACAATATGAAAAGGTAAACGAGAACCGTGAGATTTTGAAAGACCTAGCTAATTAATGCTACATGCTACCTAAACAGGAGATGCCATTTCGTGGCAACGATGAGAGTGCCAGCTCATCAAACAGGCTCAGGGGCAACCATGTGGAGCTAGTACACGCCTTAAGGCCGAGCTGAAAAAGATGAACCGTTAGCAACCCGTCGAGAGACGCCACCGTGTTTGATTTTTGCTCGCAGGCCCATGGAATTTTCAAAGAAACAGTCGCGCTCTTCTGTGTTCTGCAGAACCAAAAAGATGAATATGGGTTTCTGCCGTACCCGTAACGGCGGCACAATGAAAGAGCTGGAACGGCAACGACAAGGCTTTGATCGTTTCTATGAGCCATTCAAGCAGAAATCCAATGATCCGGGCCTGGCAGAAAGCGAAGCTCGTAGTAAACAGCCAATCAGTAGAGAGGGGGCGAATCTACTACTAGATGCGGGACAATATTAATGTTCAGATGAGAGCCAGGTTTGACCACTTTGGTGACTTTCATTTCCTTGGCTTAGAGGACTGCAAAAAAAATTGAAACAATGTCACACATTTCGACACCAGCAAACGAGAGCCTGTCAAATTATGCCAATTACTTCGATTTTGTTTAGACCGAAGGAAGATCTCGTCGGATTGTGCAGTTAACAAATGGTACAGGACAAATCACACAGACAGCTCCTCATTTTTTTCTCAGCTGGTGCTCACTATACCAGCCACAACAGCATCCGTTGAGAGGTCATTTTCGCCGCTGATACGGATAAAGACATACAGTCAAAACCGGACCGATAAAGGGCGACTCTCATCCCTTGCCATCATCTCCATTGAGAATCGACACCGAGAGACTTTTAAAACGGAGGGCCAACAGGGAGGAGTTCTACAGGTCAGTCGCTGATGTCTTTACCCAGAAGGAAAGAGGGAGGGAGGGAGCGCCACTACTATAATCACATTACATGTCTATTGTGTTAGTATATATCTCAATCAGTAGCACCGACTACTAGGCATTTAGTGTGTGTAGCGCTGTCTACAAGTAGCCCTACTCGCTGGCATTTGGGTCGCTGTCTGTGGTGCTGAAAGTTGCCTGGCCGTGCAGGGCAGTTGCGCATTAGGGCCTGTGAATGTGTGCCTAAAGGTTGTTCCGCCGACCTGTTGCTGTTTGATGGTTGGTTGTGGTTGTTTGATGGTTATCTTTGTGATCGCGTCATACTGAAAAACAGCGTAGCAACAAATCCGCTTTATGGGTGTGTGCGTGTGGAGTGAGTGACAGACAATAGAAAGTGTCGACCCGGCCTCGGACCTGATCGCACGTCACTGTTTGCTTCGACGACATTCGCAAGCTGGACAGAGTGAAAAGACTTTAGGCGGAGGCCCGTTATCCTTTCTTCACGGTTTCAGCCATTTCAACGTCGATTCAAATACTCAAACCACCCGCGGGGCCTTGAGTTTAACACGCGCTGCAGAGAGACAGAGATACATTAATAAGACTGGACAGGGTAGAAAGAAGAAAAGAAAATCCTATTATTCTTCCTCTTTTACCAGGTCTGTTGGCCAGAGACAGCATTCCCATCATGCCTGTGACGTTAGGAACGTCTCCCTCCAAATTCCTAACTAGTTTTAATTAGCGTTCAGCAGAGTGTCTCCCAGGTCCTGGGGAGGGGGGGCTGCTGGGTAAGAGAGTTTCCCACCATACCACGTCCTGCCTGTCACCAACCCCGATGGGCCCTAACCAAGACACCATTCTAAAGGAGGTTTTTGTGGAGGCCAGGAGATAAGAAATAGTTGGGATGCCTGGGTCTCATGCAAGCTGCCTTCTGTGTGATGACAGACAGCTCCACACCAGGGCCTCCCTGTGGGTTCACACTGAGGATACCTTTAATTACAGGAGTGGAGGTCTGACTGAAAATGTTGCTATTGTCAGGGCCAAAGGCTCTATCTGTGTGTGAACGGACTTACAGATGTGTGTGTGTGTGTTAGTGTGTGTCTGCGTGCATGTAGATGTGTGAGGAGTTTATCATCCAATAGAACCACTCCTTTCACAGTACTCACAAAGGTGTTGAAGTGTGGAGGGAGTTGGGGGGGGTGGGGGGTGTGTGTGTGTGTGTGTGTGTGGGGGGGGGGGGGGGGTTCTCTTTATGATTCTAAGTTCACATTATGATTCTAAGTTCACACGGATCAGGACACTCACTCCTTCCAAGTCTGCCTGTCTGTCTGTCCTCAGTCTCCCATGCCAGTGTGATTGTTGCTGAGCTAACCAAAACAAACTCGGCCAGCCACAGCCAGACACTGCTGAGCGTTCCCTGTGAGAGCATCAACACCTCAGCCAGAAGCAACAGACCCCTCAATTCACAGGTCTACTCAGTCCACTGTCTCAACTAAGTCCAACCCTTTCAGTATAGTACCACGTTTACTGTGAGGAATATAAAATGGTAGCAGGGCGGAAATCAGAGTCCATAGATGACCATAATGAATGGTGAACTGACTCAACAGTAGTCCTAAACATCACCCACAGGTTCCAGTCTGGCAGGTAGGTGGGCAGAGGTTTGGCTCTAATCTAACACTAGCCAGGCTTGGGTTGCAAAGCTACCGGTAAATTTACCAAAGTTACCAGAATCTTCAGTAATTTTGGGTAATTAACCAAAATCTATGGCAATCTATCGTATTTGATCATTTAAACTTGAATAACCTACTTATTTGTTATTGATATATAGTATGGTCCATACGTTTGTAACAGATAGACCATATGATTCAAGAGAAAATAGCACGATTCATGAAAAAAGCATCTTAATCAACAACGCCAATGTTTTCAATTAACTCTGCAACTCTTCCATTGACATGGTCAAATGAGGTGTGTAGAAAATAACATGCTGAAACCCTCATATTAAACATCAATGGTATTCACTCAGTTGGTTTGTATTTAGGATAATGTTTTACAGCTTTGTCATTTTATTTTGTATTTTAAAATCATCTTATTTAATTATTTCATATATTTTACATGTGATAAGGCCAGACAGGGGGCCAAAGATAATTACAGACGCCTGCGATAATCTGAAGTACCCAAAATGGCCACTAGATGTCTTGTGATAGATGACATAAAATCCCACATTCTGGTAGTTTACTGGTAAAATGTGAAAGTTTCCAGTAATATACCCTCCCTCTGCAACCCTAAGCCAGGCACAGTTGCTACATTTCCATTGAGGATTTACCACAATGTTTAACCCAAAAGGCTCAGACTTTTCTGTTTCCATCTCCATGGGCTGGCACCGGTGTCTCCCTAGGCCATGGCTCCGGCGGACCTACTCTAACTTGGAGCCAAGGCAAGTACCCTGGGTACTTTTCAGTTTTCATTTACATAACAATGTCTAACTGTGAACTTTAACACCTTCTCACAAAGCAATCTTGAATGATGCCGAGGTTGTTGATTCTGATTGCCAGAAGTCTTTAGTGTCACACTCCTGATGGAAACACCATAACACTAGAGCTGGCATTAACATAAAACACTGGCGGCCCACTGGAGTGGGGGTAAGTGTCAGTGGTAGAGCACCAGGTGTGTTCTGCTGGCCAGATGCCTGCCCGGTGTCCTGCAGTGCCCAATCCAGCCTTTGTTTCACTGCACAGGTCTTCGCACACACACACACACTAGAACTCCATCCACACAGCTACACCAAAACAATTCATCTTTTCACTGAGCCAGGGCCGAGACATGCAAGACAAGGCCAGGGGCTGGAGTGGGGTGGCAAAGGTGGAAGAGGTCCAGCACAAAGACTCAGTCACTCAGTATTCGGAATGTCTCCCTTCCTCCGTTTCAGCTTGGGAGAGTTCTACTGTATACTTTATGGACTTGTGGTCAAAACAATACATTTTTCAGATGGACCCATTCTGCTTCTAGCCACCCAGCACAGAACTAATCATGGCTGGAGGGCTGAGGTTCAGACAGGTTACTGTTCAACCTTTGCTATGCTATCAACCCTGATTATTTGTTAAATGGAGGAGGGAGTCTCCTGGGTGTGTTCTAGGCTGTGAGTCAGAGATCGACTGGGGGTAGAGTGAGCTCTCAACCCATGGCTGACTGACACTGTAGCTCCTCCAGGGCCTGGGGCAGATATAGGTTAGGTACAGGTTAGGCCCTCCCCTCCCCGGCTCCTGATGCTGCAGTGCTGCTGTCTCTGCTTCCTACAGTCTGAATAATGAGCAGAGACTGGAGCTGGCAGGGTACACCTGGCCCCTAATCAACATCGCCCCTAAGCCACCATTAGTGTCTCTCTCTCTCTCTCTCTCTCTCTCTCTCTCTCTCTCTCTCTCTCTCTCTCTCTCTCTCTCTCTCTCTCTCTCTCTCTCTCTCTCTCTCTCTCTCTCTGTATCTCTCTCTCTCTCTCTCTCTCTCTCTCTCTCTCTCTCTCTCTCTCTCTCTCTCTCTCTCTCTCTCTCTCTCTCTCTCTCTCTCTCTCTCTCTCTCAGACACTTCACTCTTTCTTTCTACTTCTCATCTCTCTTCCCATCCCTCCTCTCATGTCCCCTTGACTGGGAGATTGTCTCATCAAAAATGTGTACTTGCAAAGAAAGATGACCAATATATTCCATGACCAGAAAAGTATGTGAAAGACTAAGGTGAGTTGATATTGTTGTGTTTGTTTAGATATTAAAGACTGGGGTCTCTATAGAGTGATTTGGGGGTGGTGTGGCGGCACACACTGTATACCCCCCTGTTTCTGTGTGGCGAATGCAGGATTAGAGACACAGGGGACTCTCTGGGACAAGACATTGGGTGACTTTGGTCTGAGAGGCCAGTGGAGGGAAGTGAGCCGAGCTCAATCCAGAGGCCCCCACACCACACTGTCCTGCATGTCCACTCTGTTTGGTCAGGGTGGGAAGACATTAGTTCTACTAGACTTCTCACCCCCTCAGCAATATATTCAAAGCTGTTGCCAAGCGATGAACACCTAACTCCAAGCTGCTCAGGTCATTACACAGACAAAAGTGTCACATAACCGTTTTATACTTGCTTGGAATAAAAACAACACCATAACTATAATTTGATAACAAATTATATTAGAATGGCTGATTGCTGACATAAAAAAGCCAGTCTGTCAGTACACTAAAGCAGACAGATTAGGGAGAAAACAAACCAGGCAAAGACAAAACAACTGGGCACACCGCGTCATTTCAACGTGGGAATATGGGTATTTTTCGGTTGAGATGTTGATCAATGAAATTTCAACCTTTATTCGCCCAATCAAAAAGACTGGCAGAAGTTTGTTGAATTCCCAATGTATTATCATTCTGCACCACCAGATTCCAATAGAAAAACAATGTCTGATGTTTGGTTTAGCTGTCATATAAATGTGTTATCACTGCACTTTCAACCATTTAAAAGCAGAACAAAATTCAAATTGGAATACAATGTCGGATATTTCTGTATTTATACAACTTAATGTGCTCTCACTGTGCTTCATCTAATACCACAACTAAATGACCTGGATCGCAGTTGAGATTACATTCAAAGTACATGGTGCAAGTGATCAATGCCGTTCGGGATTCTGCACAGATACTTGTATTGTGAAGATCTTCACAGACCTGCGACCTTTGCACGCTATCTTGAACATGTACACTTTTCTATGATAGCATAATACGATTTTTAGAGTTACAGTCACCTCAAAATGTGGCCATGGATGAGTTACTCATTTTATTGTTGAATTAAAACTGTTACATTAGTTTCACAGACGAGGCGTAACATAGTAGATGTAAATCCGGGACAATCCAATTGGTGTGATATGTAACATTTGGTATGGTTACATAAGACGAAAGTTTGCTTAATGCAAAAACTAAAAGGAGGGTGGTTGGTCGGTGTGGATGGATGGATAGGCGTATAACGCGAACGTCTAGCAACCCAAATTGAGACATGGATTGTGTATGTGTGCCATTCAGAGGGTGAACAGGCAAGACAAAGATTTAAGTGCCTTTGAATGGGATAATGTTCCCCATAGCTTCCCCGGCACTGCTGCGCAGAAGAAATATCAACCCACACAGAGAAGCACGAGATTGAACTTGAGAGTTTTCCCCCTTAGTTAACACTATCAACGTTTCTCTTTACTGTGGCAACAGTGATCGAATCAGCGCAATATTAGCCAGTTTCAATGCAACACACCGAAACAAAATGAACTATGCAAGAGATTTCGTTGTAGGCAGAAGGCATCGGAGTAGGATTCTGTTGAATTGACAAGCAGGACTCAGCCAGTACTCCACACATACTGGTGTGTATAACCAATCAGAGCTGCAGTAGGCCTGTATGCAAATAGACCATTGCCATATATGGATCTGTGCCATTCACTTTGAACTGGACTGTGTTTACAGCATGAGTGGTCATGAGTTGATGCGCTTGTTTTGAGACCAAAGCAGGAGCTGCACGTAGCAACATGTTCATATCCTTTGCTGGTTAGTGAGTTATTAGGCCGGTTATAGATCATTTGTAGTCAACAAGGGGGGATTGTTTGCTTCCTACAAGGGCACAAAGCGTGTACATTTCTAGACACCTTCGGAAAGCAAGTCAGGTAAAGAGCTTTTTTTTGTTTTTGTCTAAAAGGGGCAGTGTTGTATTTTGAGACGGTCTTGACTAAGCTAAGTAGCCAATAGGCAGAAGGTAGCATAATTTGTCTGATTCTCTGTTATAATGGTATGGGAATAATGATGCACTTTATTTTGTAAAGTGGTTCCTTGCAACAAACTACAATTCTCTGGAGAGAATTGCTTGTGGAAGATTAACGAGCGCATGTTTCCATGGGATATCTGTTGCTGCTGAGGAGGACCGTCTGCATTGATAGCCGTGCTTGCTGTGGATCTTGTGAGGACACCTGCACGGAACTGCCCTACTTCGCCGAGGGAATATCTACGAGTCGTGAGGTGGGGTTCTTCGGGACATTATGAGTGTCGTCATTTCTTTTGAGCTCCAACGGGTTTAAGCAGGCTTTGCAAGTCATTTGGGCAGAGGTTGTGAGAAACCATTGGGGTTGATTCCTTTTATTTCTTTTGATGTGGTACATTGAAAATGCGATCATATATGACCTTGAACCTTATGTCTGTTCTATCTGAAGTTAATACTCTCGCTGTCATCACCCTAGTGAGTTTACAATAGGGATTCTTCTTGGAGACATCCTTCTTAACTAACATCCGTTGAGATATTCTAAGGTCATATCGTGAGAGTCAAATTCGAGCCTGGTGAGAGGGTTACACTAGCAAGCAAGGGAAAAGGACGCTGTAAGCCAATATGGCAATGGAACATTTCGAACAAACGACTGGCTTGCGTCCATAGATACCGAACAAAATGACTGAACGACTGGGTGTCGTCTCTGGCAACCGAACCGATAGATCGAACGACCTGCCGGCTTGGGTAGCAACCCTAGATTTGTGTCCGGACTATATCTTGTGGAAGGATTAAATAGTATGAATAATGTCATAATAATAAATATTTGAATGAAAATATGTAAATCATTATTTGTATATGTTGGTAACTCGCTGTGCAACAGTAATAATGCCATCGAAGGCGGTGTTTGGAGGATATATTGGCACGATTTGTCGGCCCTTGACTTCGTCTCTGGCCTAACAGCACCCGTGCCAATATATCCTCCAAACAACGGCTTCTCGGTTATTATCACTTAAATAGCCACGGTAGCCTACTTGACCACTGTCTGAAACTGTAACTCAAAGCGGGTTCAGCCTCAGTGTTCACAGTAAACACGCGCTGGAAGTTGCACAGAATTTTCACAACGTTAAAAGTTTGTGCTCAGCAGACCGGAAATTTGCTCAGTACCAAAAAAAATAGAGGTAACATTGGTAGTAGGTACCAGGTGCACCAGTTTGTGTCAAGAACTGCAACCCTGCTGGGTTTTTCACACTCAACAGTTTCCACGTGTGTGTCAATAACGTTGCACCACCCAAGGACATCGAGCCAACTTGACACAACTGTGGGAAGCATTGGACCCAACATGGGTCAGCATCCCTGTGGAACGCTTTTGACACCCTGCAGAGGCCATGCCCCGACCAAATTGAGGCTGTTTTGAGGGCAAAATGGGGGGGGGGGGAGGGACTCAATATTAGGAAGGTGCTCTTAACGTTTTGAACACTAAGTGTTTGACTTACATTTGGTTACGTTTAATTTGCTCTGTTAAACCTTCCCGTTGGAATAACTTCTCAATAGCAACAGTGAATCTATTTAGTTATTAAGAGATCTCTCAATAGTCATTCTAACGACAGCACATTGGTCGTAGTCATTGACAAATATCAATGCTGGGCTACGTCAAAACCCTGGATGGGAGACCAAATGGATAGCTATAGATAGATCAACTCTTCAGTAGGAGGTGCTGCCCATCCTGTTGTTTTTTCCCGATAGCGGATATAACATCGAAGACCTGACGTTGATTCAAAGGCATAAATTCAACATATTTTAAACAAGGTTTGTCCATGTTAAAAATTGGTTAGCATTATGACACAATTCTGTTGTTGAAATGTCATCCTCAAAACAACAGTGAATGACTTTCTGCAAATCCAATGTGTTTTCCACACAGGTTCTACGGCACAATACGTTGACAAATTACGCTAAAACAACGTTGATTCAACCAGCTTGTGCCCAGAGGGAAGCTCTCTGTAACCATTGTCTGTAGGCCTTCAGCACTCGGCAATGAACCGTTCACATTAATAAAACACATCACTCAAAAGGAGTAACACTGTTTAAGGACAATTTGCATGCATGAATAGGAACACGTGGCCTGACATTAAGCGATGCGCTACATTCAAGGATAAATTACATTTAGCTGCCATTTTAGGAGCTCCTGTGAAGGTTTTGTCACATATTCACCACGTCTAAAAAGAGTCCATTAAAACAAACACACCTGTAAAAATGTATAAGAAATGTACCCGTTTTAAAGTCCAACACAAAATTGCAGAGCTCCACAACACCACAAATTAAGATTCTCTATTCTAATCTCACACAAACAAGACAATGATAGTGAGCCAAAGCCAACGCAGACCCACAAGTCTGTGGTCCTGCAGGATTCCCTGTCTGTCTGTCTGTCTGTCTGTCTGTCTGTCTGTCTGTCTGTCTGTCTGTCTGTCTGTCTGTCTGTCTGTCTGTCTGTCTGTCTGTCTGTCTGTCTGTCCATACCTGAGAGAGCCAGCAGCAGTAGCAGCCCACTGTGATATCCCCTGGCTGCAGTAGGAGCTACTAGGAGCTCGCTGAGGGAAGCAGCTGAAGTTGGACTGACTACACTTCCCCCGTCCTACTCAGTCCCCCGCTACAGCACACTGACTGACTTACTGACTGATCTCTCCCCCTGCAGCGAAACAGACAGCCACACACACACACACTGGGGGGGAGCGGCCTCACACACACAAACACGCACACACCTTCAGAACTGCCACAGAGGGGAGTAATCTGAACTGGGAGCAGAGTTAACCTGGGAAGTACTTCAAACACCACTTCAGCTTCTGAGTCACCATCCAGACAGCCAAGCCAGAGCTGATAAAACAGAACAGAACCTGTGAGGTCCTTCAAACATAGGTAGGTAAGCCTCAGATCTCAGAACAGCTTTACCTCTGAGATGTTCAAACAATAATAAGCTTTTAACATGATCTCAGAACAGCTAACCTAAGAAGCTCTTTAAACCCACATTTGTCCAAACCAAATGCTTTTATTTTGCCAGGTGGATGGTGCGTATGCTTGGGGGGTATTTGTAAAGACAACAAGCCCAGGAGGACACGTTGGTGGATTTTCCTAAGCCAATCTAAATTATACATTCCAATGAGGCTCATGTTCTTTCCCTGCTTTCCCTTAAAAGGATTGTTCAGGGTCACGTCCCCGGGTCAGGGATCAAGTTTTAAAAATGGCTGACTCACTAACTCAGAGGAAAACATCAACATTAAGCAAGAAAGCCAAACCAGCCCCCCTGGTCATGTTCAATATCTCTCTCCACTTTCCAGTGATATTCAAGTGACATGCATTTCACAAAGATCTTTAGAATGACTGAAAGTAAGGTGGTGGCCCAGGACTGTTACCAAACTCTAACAAGCTGACTGACCCATATTTTAAATTCACTTCATAAGCAGAAACCAACAACACACATATAGCAGAACCGCACTTGACAAGCAAAAAATATAAAATGTAGTATTATACTTATATGCGTGTTTTTTTTACGCACACTTAGAAAAAAGTTGTCATCTAGAACGTAAAACGGCTCTTTGTCTGTGCCTATAGGAGAACCCTTTGAAGAACCCTTTTTGGTCCCCAGTAGAACCCTTTTGGTTCCAAGTAGAACAGTTTTAGGTTCCAGTAGAACTCTTTCCACAGCGGGTTCTACATGAAACCCAAAATGGTTCTACCTGGAACAAAAGTTTTTTTTAACCTGGAACCAAAAAGGGGACAGCCTTTAAGAACCCTTTTTTCTAACAGTGCATCATAAAACTGGACCGCTATACATTTAGCTTCAGATTCAGTGTGTAGAGGGAGTTTGATTGGCACATTCCAGGCTAGCAGGCTAACAGCCCAAACCTCTGAAGCCAGTCGTGTGTAATGGCATGGCTGCCTCAAAGCCGGAGGACTGCCAGGAATTCAGCAGAACAACAAATCTCTCGATGGACTCAAGTCTTTCTCTCTTTCTCTCTCTCTCTCTCCCCCTTCTTTCTCTCGCTCTCTCTTTCTGACGCGCGTGTCTGTCTCTCAAATGAGTGGAGTAATCAAGCAGCAGAGAAATGACACAATTTCCACTGTATTCTGTAGTTTCAGCTGTCCTGGAAAAAAAACATTCCACTTCTGAATAAATTCGGTTCCCGAATGAAAAAGAAATGAAGAAAAAGACATTGCTGACAAGCTGACCTAAATATAAGTAGATAAGTCAAATTGTTTCTTTTCTGAGCATGTGCATAACCTTAAGTAGTCCAGTTTCTTTGCAAGCTATTGGCTGCTAGCTGCTACCAGCAAAACATTTGACCCAGAGTGATCATGTGTTATATGCTCCTCTGGCCTGGTCCGGCTGTGATTTCACATCTCTGATGTAAACCCAAGCCGAGTTCCCTCTCCTTGTTCCAGTGTTACTCTGCTGAGACGGTGGGAGCTGGAGTCGGACTGTGGAATAGCAGGTCACAGGGCGGAGTAGTGCTCTACACACACACACCCCCACACGCAAAGTTACTCAAGCAGACATACAGTCGGGCAAAAAAGTATTTAGTCAGCCACCAATTGTGCAAGTTCTCCCACTTAAAAATATGAGAGAGGCCTGCAATTTTCATCATAGGTACACTTCAACTATGACAGACAAATGAGAGAAAAAAATTCCAGAAAATCACATTGTAGGATTTTTAATGAATTTATTTGCAAATTAAGTATTTGGTCAATAACAAAAGTTTATCTCAATACTTTGTTATATACCCTTTGTTGGCAATGACAGAGGTCAAATGTTTTTTTTTGTAAGTCTTCACAAGGTTTTCACACATCGTTGCTGGTATTTTGGCCCATTCCTCCATGCAGATCTCCTCTAGAGCAATGATGTTTTGGGGCTGTTGCCGGGCAACACACTTTCAACTCCCTCCAAAGATTTTCTATGGGGTTGAGATCTGGAGACTGGCTAGGCCACTCCAGGACCTTGAAATGCTTTTTACGAAGCTACTCCTTCGTTGCCCGGGCAGTGTGTTTGGGATCATTGTCATGCTGAAAGACCCAGCCACGTTTCATCTTCAATGCCCTTGCTGATGGAAGGAGGTTTTCAATCAAAATCTCACGATACATAGCCCCATCCATTCTTTCCTTTACACGGATCAGTCGTCCTGGTCCCTTTGCAGGTCCCCCGGTGTGGTTCTGGGATTTTTGCTCACCGTTCTTGTGATCATTTTGACCCCACGGGGTGAGATCTTGCGTAGAGCCCCAGATCGAGGGAGATTATCAGTGGTCTTGTAGGTCTTCCATTTCCTAATAATTGCTCCCACAGTTGATTTCTTCAAACCAAGCTGCTTACCTATTGCAGATTCAGTCTTCCCAGCCTGGTGCAGGTCTACAATTTTGTTTCTGGTGTCCTTTGACAGCTCTTTGGTCTTGGCCATAGTGGAGTTTGGAGTGTGACTGTTTGAGGTTGTGGACAGGTGTATTTTATACTGATAACAAGTTCAAACAGGTGCCATTAATACAGGTAACGAGTGGAGGACATAGGAGCCTCTTATTTTCCAACATAATTTGCAAATAAATTCATTAAAAATCCTACAATGTGATTTTCAGGTTTTTGTTTTCTCATTTTGTCTGTCATAGTTGAAGTGTACCTATGGTGAAAATTATAGGCCTCTCTCATCTCACCTCTTAAGTGAGAGAACTTGCACAATTGGTGGCTGACGAAACACTTTTTTGCCCCACTGTACATGCACACTGCATTTCAGAACAAAAAATGTGTGGGCGAGCACACACAGATACAAACATAAACACACACACACAATCGAAGCTCAAAATGCAGCTCAAATCCAGAACACGACATGCCACAATAACAAACGCTGATAGTGTCACACTAGCGTTGAGTGTTCTTTTGTTATCGCTCTCTGAGTGTTGAACATTCTATTGCTTCTGCAGAGAAAGACGCAGGGAAATGACAGAGCACTTCATTCACTTCCACATTAAATCCACTTCCATCATCCATCGCTCCAGGTGACAGAGTACGATTTACACCTTCCCTTCCTTGCTTCCTTTTCACGCCGACTCATTTGCATGCCAATCGGCTGCAGGATGTTATTCCTCTCAAGCATAATTAAGACTATTGTCTGGAGCACTCAATTACCACAATTTATGGTGTGAAATGCCTCCATTTCGAAACACTCTGACTGAAGGGCCAAACACAATGTAGTTTCACATCAGCGTGGAGAGGAGTTTGAAGAGGCCTCTCTTCCTATCCACATGACATGTTGTGGTCAAGAGCTGAGATGTAAAAAAAAAAGAAGCTATTTTCATTCATTGTTTTCCGTATAGGCTTGGCTTTCCATCGGATTCTCATACAACAGTCCAATCATGTGCAAATATATCCGCATCCATCCATTCAGCCGTCAGCGAAAAAGCATTTTGATCGCTGACGTTCCAACGCATCGCTTGTGTTGATCTTGCTCTGCAAAGTGGTGGTTTCTTAACCAGATGAACATTTAAAAGCTAAGCTCATAGCCCAGACTCACCAGACCAGACACGCTGGGGTCGGGCATGAAACACAGCCAGCAACACATCGCTAAATCACTTTCACACCACTCTGGACTCCTCTATCTCTCTGGTTTAACTCCTAGACAATAAAACAATATGGTGTTAGTGTTCACGTAGTGTTTGCCGAGATTTCAGCCAATATCACACCGTGTCCTAAACGAAATCACATGGGCCACCTTTAACTGTGTCAACAAGTGGCATCTGCTCAGAAGCTACTGACGTGAACTCCATAGGAGGTCGTCAACCTTTCGTAGCCGTTCCCCGTGTTCCAGTGGCATAGTGTCATCCCTAGAGAACCAAGGGAGGTCCTTCACTTCTTCCCAGGGCGCAAATCACGTGGACATAAAGAATGCTCATTCTCGCCGTAAGTTCTCACACTTTCTGCTTGTACCGTTAGAGCCCAATGACACTGCTCACTTATCTGTTGTGTAGTGGGCTATTCCTCTGGTTTTCACAGCTGGACTTCTGGCTTGTGATTGGGTAAGAGAGCCAGTGGGCCACTCCGAGATCATAACGAATGGCTCACCGTTCATCAACATTACACGAGATAGGAAGTCTTCAATACCAAACAGGCCCGACTGACATCCTGTCCGATCACACCAACCCTGAGAACGTTCTCATTCCTCCACATCACATTTAAAACATGCCAATTCACATTAATAAACATACAAAAAAAAACACTTACTCCGCAGCTTACATTCTCCACTTTGTTATATTGTTCTCTGTATCCAGTTTGTCCCTTTGCGTTGCAGACAGCCTCTCATTCCCACTGCATGCATAACAGAGCAGAGCCGGAGCCCGGTCTGCACACCATGGACCTGCACTCAACAGGTAAGCAGCCCAGCAGACAGACAGCACGGTCACGACGACAGCCCTCTGCCAGCCACCCAGACAGCCACCCAGACAGCACAGGGTTATCACTGATCACTATCAGCCCTCAGCCCAGACAGACAAAACCGGAGGATTCTAAGCTATCAGCATTGTGCTCCCCGACAGACTGGAGTGGAGCCCCTCCCTGCTAGTTCTCTCTCTGGCTGAGGTGTGTGTGTGTGTGTGTGTGTGTACAGTCGAGAGTCCTGGGGCTAGAGCAATGAGACACGGAAGATCCTCCCCTCTCTCTTTTTCCTCTCCACCAGATTCAAGCCCCCTCCAGCGCACTCTGCTACTCCCACATACATTGCTGGTGCTCCACTCCTCTGCGTGTGTGTGTATGCCTCTCTGATCATCATCTGAATACAAATGCATGTTTGTACTGTAGCGGTGTACTGTAGGTGTAGCTTTGAGGGGATGGATTCTCACTTGAAATGCGTGGGGGGCCGAGCTAAACGCAGCGCAAATGCTCAAACAGACCGGTGGAAAGAGCTTTTGGCGAACACAAGTACTCTGGAACTACTGTAAGGACTATAAAAACGAGCCAGGTTTCGACATCAAATCAAATATCCGATGCATCTCTGTCTGAGACAACACAGTCCTCCCTCCAAAAATGCCGCTTTCCAAAAGCCCTTGTAGGGCTGAGATTACAGAGTGGAGCATCGATCAGAGTCCGAGAGACACAGCGTAGGGGCTTTTTTTTTTAAACCGTTGTCAGCATCTCAAAGACAATAAGGCTGAGCAACTGCGACGGCTGGGGGACAAGAACGCATGTAATCAGGCAGAGTGCCAGGTTACACTGTTCTGTCTACCTCAGACTGCCTCGAGGCAGCGGACTGCCACCAGACCCCCCCACACACACACTGGCTCTGAGCGTCCAGAATACACATGCATACATTTACACAGCCATGGTTAGGACACAGCTTACACCGTCCTGTCAGCCACAACACAGGTCTGATTGTACGGCGTACTTCCTCTCCGTCACCTAATTTGAACCGTTGTTTTTTTTTTTAAAGACGCAAAAGTAGGTTTTCATTAAGGCTCTCTTGTTCGTGTTGTCACAATCTTCACCTGACCATGCCGAGCAAACTTTACAATTCTAAAGATGTATAATAAAGAGCAGATGAAACAGGGGTAAAATGACAAAACAACTGGTTTGCCATGTTGCCAGAGTTTACTGGTCCTATATGTCTCCCATTGGAAGCAGAAGCTCAGTGTGTCTGTGTCGAGTCGTGGCCTGTGGACTTTCCACTAGAGCCCAGGGTAACAGGGGGGGAAGGAGGACTGAGTTTCCATGCCTGGAGTAAAGAGGGCTTTGTCCAGACAGGTTGGACACAGTGGGGTGGGACTATAACATTCTGCAGGATGGATAGTCGAGTAAAACAATCGGCACCCTCATGCATCTAGACTACAGTTACTTCACAGGTACACAAAAGACGGCATAGTAACGTCCATAAAATTGTCCTTTTTTTTTTGCGAACGTGCATTATAGAAGTCCGTGCAATTATCAATGGTAGCGATACTGTTCCTGCTGTTATGGTTGTTATTCCTGCCAGTACGTGAGCTCAGCAGCTCTCCTGTAAGGTGGTCCATTATTACAGCCACTAGAACCCCTCTAATGTATCCCATTAGCTCTAACTCTGTGGGAGGGGGGCTGGCACCGGGTTTGTGCTTTATACTAATCTTGTTAATACGTGGAACCACCTTAATTAATTACCCCCCCCGACGGAATTCTTGATCTCTCAACAAAGGCCCAAACCACAAACGGCACTGTTAACAAGTGTTGACTGTGTTGCCATACCATCTGTGATGTCTATATAAGATAGTAGTGTCCTTTCTGGTGTAAACCTCAGGACACCCCTGTCGGTTTGTGCGGAAAGCGCACAGGGCAGTTTACTGTGCGGAGGAACACAGCTGGATCGTCTTTGTGTACCTCTCTAACCTCCATTCATTAGGTTGTAAACACCACAAGGGAATCAGAAAAGAGATGAGCCTGCAATGTTGTCTAGATCTGTAACACAGGCACATGGGAGAGGAATCAAGAAAGCGTACAGCGGTGTATCGAGCCATTAGAGAACTCCACTCTCATATTGCTCAAATGAACAGCAAACCAGTTTAAAAAAAATATAGATTTTTTTAAAGATAATGAAAAACCTCACGGCACAATACCTCTTCCCTGTCGGACCTTGATATTTTGTGTGTACGTACTGTTATGTAGGCTACGTGTGCCATTTTAAAATGTATGTAGTTCTGTACTTGAGTTGTTCTTGTCTATTGATGTTCTGTATTATGTCACTCTGTATTATGTTTCATGTTTTGTGTGGACTCCAGGAAGAGTATAACTATTAGGGGATCCTAATAAAATACCACAATACCAATTACCTCCAAAAAGGAGTTGGTTGGCTGAAGACAATGAGGGGGGGACTGTGAGTGTCTACTGTCTACTCCGAAACCATCCATTACCCATCCATAGCCTGTAGCACTGAGGAAAATGCAGTCTGTTTTCACTCAGACTCAGTCAGCCTCCCAACAATGGCAGCTCTGTTGCTTCTAGACTGATCCTATTGGATGACTCAACATTCTACTGGATTCTTTGGCAGAAGCAGGGACCTAATTCACAACCCAATCCAAAACTGGCCAAACTTACAGTAAACCTCTGTCCGGTACATGGTTCCTCGATAGGAACGTGTGACTGTACAGAAGCCTCACCTGACCCAGACACTGCAGGTGGGGTGAGGGGACAGGGGAATGGGTGGTGCTGACCTACCTGTCAGTGCAGTCCCCTTGGCCCTTGAATGTGTTGCGATGGAGCGTCTCTCGGACGGCGGCCATGCCATCTGGCAGGCGGTTGAGGCAGTGCGTGTACCGGCTCAGCCCGCCGTCTGTCATATAGCTGCAGACAGACAACACAACAGGCCTGTCAGTCACAGTCTCTGCACCTGTCTCAATATCGGTGTCTGTCCTGGTCTCTGTCCTTGTCCTTGTCTCTGTTACAGTCCCTGTCTCAGTTCCTGTCCTTGTCTCTGTCACAGTCCCTGTCTCAGTCCTTGTCTCCATGTATATCTATTTCCCTGTTTCAGTCTCGGTCCCGGTATCTGTCCCGGTATCTGTCCCTGTCTCTGTCCCTGTCTCTGTCCCTGTCCCTGTCCCTGTCCCTGTCTCTGTCTCTGTCTCTGTCTCGGTCCCTGTCTCTGTCCCGGTCCCTGTCTCTGACTCGGTCCCTGTCTCTGTCTCTGTCTCGGTCCCTGTCTCTGTCCCTGTCTCTGTCCCTGTCTCTGTCCCGGTCCCTGTCTCTGTCTCTGTCCCGGTCCCGGTCTCTGTCCCGGTCCCTGTCTCTGTCCCGGTCCCTGTCTCTGTCTCGGTCCCTGTCTCTGTCTCGGTCCCTGTCTCTGTCTCTGTCTCGGTCCCGGTCTCTGTCTCGGTCCCGGTCTCTGTCTCGGTCCCTGTATCTGTCACATCTCTGTCTCTGCTGTGTTACATGACAGGCTGTACCGATCCACTTCACTGACAGGATTACAGCCTTCAACACATTTACAATCCTGTTATATACTTTTATGCTGTGTCTGACCTTAAGACCCCTATACAGAACAACCATGACGTATGCAATCCGGAAAATGCACTGGAGACAGCTCAGTTGGAGACGCATATTTGGTTCGTATCATCTGGTAACACTATCATTGTTATTCCACATAGTATGTGTGTGATGTCAGTGCCAATAATACCGCAAAAAAATAAAAACCACGATATCTCCTGTCAACATGGCTACAGAATATGGCACGGGCATTCAGAACGGTCACACCATCCCTGCAGTTGGAGAGGTGGGGGTTTGACACGACGGAAGAAAGGACAACATATAAAACAGGAGAACGTGTCCAACGTCATCTCAGCATACGAGATGATTAACCCCGCCGCAGCTAAATAAACATTCACATTTGCTCTCAGTCAACACCAACTAACCCCCCATAATTACCCATTTTCAGTTACTCAGTTCGAGGGCCATTGTCATGCCTTCAGCCCAGAGCAACGCCATAGGCTTACCAGCTTAGGCTGAGATAAATTCATTGAGGCAGTCCCATTGAAAGCACAGCTTTACTGTCATCCCTGCAACTTCACATAATCCCGAGCACGGTTTCACGCTAATCCAGGTGACGCAGGGAGTCTCGGCGTGTCTTGGAGTGTGACAGGAAATCATGGGAAACTGCCTCTGTTTAAACTACCACTCATTAAACACATACAATTGCTTCCCAAGGCTGTAGTGCTACTTCTGTAAAAATGGGTTTGTTACTGCAAAGCATTTTCTATCTCTAACTGTTAGGAGAGTTGAGCAACACCCAACCTGAGGGCTTGGTTTTCGAAACAAAAAGTGAGGAAGTTTATGTTACCATTGTCATGTTGTGTGTCCCAGAGCCATTTATAACCATGTATATTAATGGCTTTGGTGTGTAGAGACACGACAGCTCCCAAATCAACGTTGAAAAGGTGAATTTGAGTCATAATGAAAGCCACATTTCAATGGGACTACTGATTAACTTGGGTTTTGTCCACACATTTTGGGAGTCATTACTTGGGTTAGCACACCCACCTCGGCATAAGGTGCCTGACCCTAAACTGAAGTCCTTCAGTCAGTTTACGCTTTTTAACATAAAACATTTGTTATTTTCCTCTGCTTTTTAAAATTTTTGAGTAGATTGGAAAACATACCTGTCAATATTGAGCTTCTAGAAAATGCCAATCCTGCAGGTTGGTCAGAGGAGAGATTTCACTACTGAATGGTCAACTAAAGGTGGTCCGACACAAAGTCATCCGAGTCACCCAGCCAGTTCTCCTTCACTACTATCCTCTCTTTCTCTGTCACTCTCTCTCTCCTTAACACAACTGCCTCTCTGTCTCTCTACCCCTCTCATCCCTGTCTGTTCAGATGGCGGAGCTCTTTAGGAGGAATGATGGGGTCGTTGGTAACAGAAGGAGCAGACGAAGTGTTTCAGTGTTTCAGGCGGAGGCAGAGTGAGAGGAAGAGGGGAAGGACATGGCAGTACAGGACAGGAGAGCCCCAGCACAGGAGGGGAGGGGGTGTTGTTTGCGGAAGGGGTAGGGGTAAGAGGAGGGGCTGGGGTAAATGTCTCGGGGGTATGGGCTGTGAGTCAGGGAGTAGCTGATTAGAATGATTTTCCTCAGAGCATCTTCCCCCATTAACTGGAGGAAGGATATGATTCGTTAAGGCCACAATAGGTCACTTTTTGGGCAACCCAACCAAATTCACATAGAAATGTGAGTTAATGATCTGTCATTCTTATTGAAAGCAAGTATAAGAAGCCATAGATATGTTCTATGTGCGATATTTCTATGCGGCCCATTCCTACGTTTCCTTTTACTTTTGGTTTTATACACCAGCTTCAAACAGCTGAAAATACAATATTTTTGGTTATGGAAAATATATTTCAAAGCGGTTTAGATGGTACAATTATTCTCTACACAAGGACTGCTTTTTTTGTCAAATAAATTAGGCAAACTTTTAGAATCAAACTGAGCAAACAGAGAGACTATGATTACTCCCCAAAATCATTTATACAAAAAATCCTTACTCTCTAAAAAGTTACTGTTTAAGCCAACCTGATTATGGGCGTTAGGTAATAACACTTCATAGTGATGAAAGAGAGAGACACCAACCTAAATTCAATATCACCTTTCATCTCAAAGATCAGGAAGTGCCAATTACATGCAAGCCCCGGCAGCACTAGCATGAACAAAAGGCCCAGCATTTCCTCTGATAAGCAAAAGACCTAAATAGCAGCCACATTTCCTGGGACAAACTCTTTTGAGTGGTTTGAGGTGGACAGTGACTGATGTGACTGGAGCTTTACTGTAGGCAGCTATTAAAGCGGAGTCAGACCAGTTGTTGACTAACCAGCCGAACAGGTAAAAAGCCCTAAAACCGTTGTCAAAGGAGGGAGTGGAGTGTATTCCTTATGCCTTAATGTAAACAAAAAACAGCACCTACATGGGGAAACAAAAGACAAGTTAGGATTTTGAATTAACCGCCTGTTGCCATGAGACACGGCACAGCGGATGACTCATTGACGGGCTCACTTTGTTATTAAGAAATAACGCAAATGTAATTCAATGCAAGCAAACCAAGTACAATGCAATATATTTCCAAGCAGGTCAGTGGCATATGGTATATACACTGCTCAAAAAAATAAAGGGAACACTAAAATAACACATCCTAGATCTGAATGAATGAATGAAATATTCTTATTAAATACTTTTTTCTTTACATAGTTGAATGTGCTGACAACAAAATCACACAAAAAGTAACAATGGAAATCAAATTTATCAACCCATGGAGGTCTGGATTTGGAGTCACACTCAAAATTAAAGTGGAAAACCACACTACAGGCTGATCCAACTCTGATGTAATGTCCTTAAAACAAGTCAAAATGATGCTCAGTAGAGTATGTGGCCTCCACGTGCCTGCATGACCTCCCTACAACGCCTGGGCATGCTCCTGATGAGGTGGCGGATGGTCTCCTGAGGGATCTCTTCCCAGACCTGGACTAAAGCATCCGCCAACTCCTGGACAGTCTGTGGTGCAACGTGGCGTTGGTGGATGGAGAGAGACATGATGTCCCAGATGTGCTCAATTGGATTCATGTCTGGGGAACGGGCGGGCCAGTCCATAGCATCAATGCCTTCCTCTTGCAGGAACTGCTGACACACTCCAGCCACATGAGGTCCAGCATTGTCTTGCATTAGGAGGAACCCAGGTCCAACCGCACCAGCATATTGCCTCACAAGGGGTCTGAGGATCTCATCTCAGTACCTAATGGCAGTCAGGCTACCTCTGGCGAGCACATGGCGGGCTGTGCGGCCCCCCAAAGAAATGCCACCCCACACCATGACTGACCTACCGCCAAACCGGTCATGCTGGAGGATGTTGCAGGCAGCAGAACGTTCTCCATGGCGTCTCCAGACTCTGTCACGTCTGTCACATGTGATCAGTGTGAACCTGCTTTCATCTGTGAAGAGCACAGGGCGCCAGTGGCGAATTTGCCAATCTTGGTGTTCTCTGGCAAATTCCAAACGTCCTGCACGGTGTTGGGCTGTAAGCACAACCCCCACTTGTGGACGTCGGGTCTTCATACCACCCTCATGGAGTCTGTTTCTGACCGTTTGAGCAGACACATGCACATTTGTGGCCTGCTGGAGGTCATTTTGCAGGGCTCTGGCAGTGCTCCTCCTGCTCCTCCTTGCACAAAGGCGGAGGTAGCGGTCTTGCTGCTGGGTTGTTGCCCTCCTACGGCCTCCTCCACGTCTCCTGATGTACCGGCCTGTCTCCTGGTAGCGCCTCCATGCTCTGGACACTACGCTGACAGACACAGCAAACCTTCTTGCCACAGCTCGCATTGATGTGCCATCCTGGATGATCTACACTACCTGAGCCACTTGTGTGGGTTGTAGACTCCGTCTCATGCTACCACTAGAGTGAAAGCACCGCCAGCATTCAAAAGTGACCAAAACATCAGCCAGGAAGCATAGAAACTGAGAAGTGGTCTGTGGTCGCCACCTGCAGAACCACTCCTTTATTGGGGGTGTCTTGCTAATTGCCTATAATTTCCACCTGCTGTCTATTCCATTTGCACAACAGCATGTGAAATGTATTGTCAATCAGTGTTGCTTCCTCAGTGGACAGTTTGATTTCACAGAAGTGTGATTGACTTGGAGTTACATTGTGTTGTTTAAGTGTTCCCTTTATTTTTTTGAGCAGTGTATATGTATATACACAACCCAAAGCACAAGTTCATAGAAGTACAAGTTCATAGAAGTGGTCTGATGTTGGTCCATACCTCTTCAAAGGGCATAAAATCAATAACTTGAAAATCTGCCAATGTTTAGGTTTTAGTGCTGCGTGCTTGCAGTGGGCCATCCACTAACTCTGGTTACTGAACAACACCGGTCGGATTGAGCAGTACTAAGTACTAAGTCACTCAACTCTCGACCACGTCAGGCCTTGGTTCAAAACAGAGTGAAACCCAGTAGAGTATAAAGGTCACGTTAGTATTAGGCCTATGTGTTAAAAAAAATACAAAATACATTTTTAAATAGATTTAAAAAATACAGTGAAATATTTAAAATTGGCTAAATATTGTATTTATTTATACATTTGAAATACATTCCAAAATATATAACAGCATTCATGTAAAATTTATATATCAATATAGGTCAAATGTATATCACAAGATATGTTAAATGGTTCAGAAAATGTATTTAATATATTTAAAAATACATTCTGAAATAGATTAAAGAATGTATTTTAGAATATATTTTCACATGCTCTTTCAAACTGATTCTGTTGCAAAATGCGAGATCCCACTGACTCTTAAGTAAAAATAATTTGAAGTACTACTTATTAAGTAGTTTTTGGGATATCTGTACTTGACTATTTATATTTTTGACAACTTTTACTTTTACTCCACTACATTCCTAAAATAATGTACTTTTTACTCCACCCATTTTCCTTGACACCCAAAAGTACTCATTACATTTTGAATCCTTAGCAAGAGAAAAATGGTCCAATTCAGACTCTTATCAAAATAACACCCCTGTCATCCCTACTGCCCCTGATCTGGCAGACTCACTAAACACAAATACTTCGTTTGAAAATTACTTCTGAGTGTTGGAGTGTGCCTCTGGCAATCTGTAAAAAAAGTAAACATTTATAATCGTGCCGTCTGGTTTGCTTAATATAAGGAATGTGAAATGATTTATACATTTACTTTTGATACTTAAGTATATTTAAAGCTAAAGACCTTTACTCAAGTAGTAGTATACTGGGTGACTTTCACTTTTACTTGAGTCATTTTCTATTAAGGTATCTTTACTTTTACTCAAGTACTGTACAAATATAGTTAGGATTTTGTACAAAAAGTTTCACCTGACTGATATCTTAACAGGTAGAGTAGGGAACTATGGCACATTCAAAGGACCTGAGGGTATGAGGTCAAATCCCGTTTAAAGGCACACTATTTCGATTTTAAAGAAAGAAGTGAAACCACAGTTTCTGCGCTGTTGTTTAAATAATTTGTTTTATTTTGTATAGTATAAACTTCTGTCTTAAGCATCCCAAATAATGCCATAGATTCAGTTTCTGAAAAATTGTAAACTTGAAGGCAAAAAAGGGAAGCATGATGTGAACTCGGTGTGTATTCCAACTGACGACAGGCTACTAAAACCAACGACTTATCACTGCACCACAGCGCTTTGATGAAAACAGTGGAGAAAGAAATACTTGTATCTGATCATTAAACGCTGCTATTGAATGGTGACCAGAAGATATCACTAATGTGCATTGTGAACAGAGCTCAGAGTAATGAACTGTTTTTCAGCACAATATAGTGAAAGCCTCAGTTTCCCATCACTAGCTGTTGACTGTATTAACGATGAAGCTCCAGATGGCTCTTCAGTAGCACATGCACTTATTGTCAGTCTAATTGCTCCTGCAGAACAGGCAGTGTACAAACTTAACCTTCAACCAGAGAACACAACATATCACATTAACTGGCATGACAATCTGTCACATGGTGAGGCCAAAAAGCACTACGACAAAGCCACACCCCCAACACGCCATGCCTCCAAGTCTTCTAATAGGCTACTGCTGCTACAATATATTTTGTCAAAATTTGGCTGTGAACCCGTATAAACCGTATACCAGGGTACTTGTAAATAGCCTCGGGCTTGGTTTTTCAAAAACCCTCAGTACCATTGAAACAATTCTTTTGAAGTTTTAAAAATTCATTTTTATATTAGTAGCTACACTTTAAGAAAATACCTGCAGTCAACAAGTGCAATATGTTAGGAGATAAAACAGATCGCATTCTTCATTTCATCTGTCACATTATTTTACATTATGAAGCTTACCATACTGTCGTTCCCCAGGACAGTTGAGCCAGTTACGTGTTTGTTTGTAAATTACACAATGGGAGAAAGCGGGAGCAGATGAGTCCAGCTGTTTATTGACAGGGATCTGGGTTTACATTGAAAGTCAACAGTGTTTTTTTTGTTGCTTCAATAGAGTGATAAGAGACTATAGTTTTCCTTCACAAGTGCAAATGACAACAGAAGTAAATTAGTTTACAATGAAAAAGCAAGGTATTTTTTTGAAAAAAAAAAACAACAACATATTTCTAATGTTTATCATAGAAGGAATGTAACCAGCTACATTTCCTCATGTTGTGCTTAAATTTAATCTGGCATTTTACCGGAGAAAAGTAGGCTGGCTACACCAAGAAAGGCTACACATCAATCAGAGCCCTGTCTTTTGATAGAAAGCCCTTTTGTGAATTCTCATCCGAGTGGAGAAGCGCAACTGAAGCACAACATTAGTTTGATGCTGAGCAGAAATTACAATAAGAAGCATTTTAAATACGCGTTTTATCTTTTTTTCCTGCGTTAAAAATGAAGATTTCTGCGTTAGGGCAACCCCTAAGTTTAACTTGCTAGTTATCTAAGTAAGTGGCTGAATTAATAAGATCACGGAGCATCATAGTGTGTTAGCTTTCTGCCGTGTTTGAGAAGTCAAAGCCCTTTGCATGAGTTATCTACAGCTGCCACTGCAGCTTGATTTCCTTGCGTTTTTCCTACTCTCTCTTCAGGGCCGTCTGCTTCTCCCCCCTATCTTCTCCTGAGCAGAGCAGGCAGGCCCATTACCGTAGAGAGACACCCCAGACACCACACAGACACAGCCCATTGCCGTAGAGAGACACCCCAGACACCACACAGACACAGCCCATTGCCGTAGAGAGACACCCCAGACACCACACAGACACAGCCCATTACCGTAGAGAGACACCCCAGACACCACACAGACACAGCCCATTACCGTAGAGAGACACCCCAGACACCACACAGACACAGCCCATTGCCGTAGAGAGACACCCCAGACACCACACAGACACAGCGTGTACACAGTACTCTTCTTCCTTCAGACAAGCATGCATCAAAACTTTGTTCATTTGCACAATGTCTCTTGTTCACATTCGCTTGTAAATATCCAAACTCACCAAAAAATAACATTTGGTAGCTCCTACCTACTTTATGAGTTGGACTGCCTGTCTTTACAATTTGTTTATTTTCATTTGCGCTAATTAGCATATTTAGGTAGCAGCCTCCATGGAAATTCGCTATTACTTGTGCTAATTTAGTTTGCATTCTGGTAATAGACAACCAATGGCCTTTTTTGCGTTTTTGGTGCCCCCTTGTGTACTAAGCCAGTAATACGGTGAGAGAAGGACAGTAAATGATATGAAAATCTGCATACCGCCCAACCCTAGTCAAAATGCATTTTTATTGCACTTGACACATTCCAAAAGCATATCAAAAGTACTAACATCGATTTAAATTACTACAAAAATGACTACAAACACAATATATTATCGGTCATGTAGTGACTCCATGACTTCCATGCGCATATGACAAATAAACAAATTAACTTGATGAGAGAATTGCAACTAACGTCCAACGGGCAGAATTTAACATGTACTGGGTCGTTCCACGAAATTAGTGTTTTTCTTTTGTGTCCCTTTGATAAGTTAAGTAGAAAGGATGCACCCATATAGAATTTTAAAAGCCAAATATATCGTGCCCTTAAATATACACCACATGGAGAGCTCAATGAATCTGATTTTCAATATGAATAAAGACTAGTGCAAGTACTCTTTTTGGCAATTGTCTGGTGTTTTGGGGTGAAAACTGAGCATAACACGTTAACCCCGTTAACCATAGGTAGACAGGCTAAAAACATGTGAATAATTACATTTTTTTTGTAAATGTTGCATTCAATTGCCCTTCCCTGTTGCACACAACACGCTTATATTCCCCCTGTCACATGGGGATTCATGGCTGATTTAACTAGTAATTACCAGTTGGGGGGCCGTTCAAGTGGATTTTTACCAGATGTTCCCACTTCCCACTTGGTTACGAATGCACCATAACACCGCTAACCAGCCACCGTAGAGCCGTATAATAACACTTATTAAAAGCACAAGACCTTGACATATTGTGGTGTGTTGTACGATGTATAGTTTTGTTTAAATCGATAAAAATTTGAAATAAAAAAAATAGCAAAAACAGGCACTAGATTTCTTTTCATTATTTAATTCAGCTGGAGCGAGGCACTTTGCTATAGTCTTCTTTTTTTTACCTCTTGAGATGGGAGATTATTTTTAGTTTTTTAATGAGGTTGAACATGTGCTATTCATGACAGAATGTAAAAAAAGATGTGACAATTGAAATATATATCACTTCCAAAGAGTCATTTAAGAAGCTGAATTAGGAACCACTTTGTCCACCCTGTAGACTCGATGTCAATAGCCAAGCATTTCTGGAATATTGTCAGGCATTAAACGCATTTGAGCAAAAGATGCAAATATATCTACTGTAAACGTATTTTTAAATACATTTCACGTGACGTTAAATACATGGAATAATTATTATTAATTTCTTTGTATGGGAACTCGCACCCTTTGACAGGTGTGGTCGTCCTATCCGTTTTTTTGACAAAGTGCTATCACATCACCAAGACATTCATAATGAACTTGCATAACGCCTTTCCAGAGCAAGGACCCTGTCACCACCGACCTTCTCCATTGCTTCCGGGTCCTAGAGGACAATCAGATTATAAGGACGATTGTGGTGAACAACATCCAAGTTCTCCAGCGTCCAGTGCCTGTTTCAAGATGATGGTAAAAGTAAACAGCCTATTTTGTCCAATTCCACTGAGATGAAACACACAGCATTCTATGTCATCACATCATCTACAGACATAACCTGACCTGCATTTGGCTCCGTGTCACATGACTTACCTCTTTGTAGAGACCTCTGGTTGACTATGTGAGGTTGTTACCACAGAACCTCTCGAGGCCCAGTAAAGGAGAGGATTCAAATCGATGCGGGACCAGCATTCTTTCTCTAGGAGTGCATGTTGCATATGAATAAGAGCTCTCGCTTTCTCATGTCATCTGAAGGCTAAGAAGAATATTTCCCATGAGCTGCTTTCTCTCTAGCGCACAAAGGGCAGTTTATTTTTTCAAAATCAAAACTCTCTTCCCCCTGAGAGCTTTCCAGATAAGACAGCATGTCACCAAGCTATCTTCCAAACGAAAGACGTTGCCTGATGTCTCAAGTGATCTCTCATCTGTCGTTCTCTCTGAGCTACCACTGACAACTAAGAGACATTAGCAGAGAGGACAGTCACACTCACAAGGAGAGAAGACAGAAACACTACCATCTAGTGACAAGAAAGCAGAAAACAGAGGTGGTCCATTCATAGCAGGGTTATTGCTCTTCCCCTGGTTGCTTTCGTCAGTTGAATACATAAAAGTACAGATGTCGTGTGCACTCACCCACTGGAGACTTTGTCCATGCGGAGATTCTTCCCCAGCACGTCACCGTCGCTCATGTACCCCATGGTCTCCATGGCGATGCCCTCCAGCTCCTCCATATTATCTGGCGAGTCCAGGTCACACACACTGTTCCTCTCCTGGCCTAGTGTCTGCCCGCCGCGGAGGTAGCGCCCGATCTCGGGGCTCACCATGCGACTGGCACTGTCCCGTGTTGCCACCTCATACCCGTTCCCCACTGAGGGGGCGTCGCCCGCCTGCAGACGGGGGCTGGAGGGGCCCAGTCGCCAGGGCAGCGCTGGGTTGGGGCGGGGGGACAGGTTGAGCATGCCTCTCCCGCTGACCTCTGTGGTGACGCTGCCGTCAAAGGTGGTCTCCAGGGTACTGGGGAGAGAGAGGGAGGCGAGGATGGAAGGAGGATGGGGGGGGGGGTAAGATCCAGATTCAAAATTAGATAGACCCCTGCTGCGAGAGGCTGTAGTGAGTCAGGAGCCAGACATGAACAAGTCCCTGTCCAGGGCAACGGGCTGTCACTCAAATAAATCAAAGGTTTGTTCAGGGGGTGAGTGGGTCAGGACAGGAGCCTGCTGAAACCAACAGCATAGCCCAGCATACATTTTGTTTGTGACCAGCCTTCGCTGTGTTTTGGACTAGAGGTCGACCGATTAATCATTAATGGTTGATGATATTACTAGGTTAATTAGCTTGTTCTGCATTGCATATGATCAATGTGGTGCCTGTTAATTTATCATCGAATCACAGCCTAATTCAACTTTGCCAAACGGGTGAAGCGCATTCGTGAAAAAAGCACATTCATTGCACAAATGTACCTAACCATAAACATCAATGCCTTTCTATGATTTGATATATGATAGAGCAGTCTGACTGAGCGGTGGTAGGCAGCAGCAGGCTCGTAAGCATCCATTCAAACAGCACTTCACTGCGTTTGCGAGCAGCTCTTAGCAATGCTTGAAACACAGCACTGTTTATAACTTCAAGCCTATCAACTCCCGAGATTAGGCTGGCAATACTATAGTGCCTATAAGAACATCCAATAGTCAACGGTATATGACATGCAAATGGTATAAAGATAAATAGTTGATGCGTCATAATTCCTATAATAACTACAACCTAAAATTTCTTAACTGGGAATATTGAAGAACTGGGAATATTGAACCACGAGCTTTCATATGTTCTCATGTTCTGAGCAAGGAACTTAAACGTTAGCTTTTTTTACATGGCACATATTGCACTTTTACGTTCTTCTCCAACACTGTGTTTTTTGCATTATTTAAACCAAATTGAATATGTTTCATTATTTATTTGAGACTAAATAGATTTTATTTCTGTATTATATTAAGATAAAATAAAAATGTTCATTGTTCATTCAGTATTGTTGCAATTGTCGTTTATTACAAATATATATATATACAAATTGGCCAATTAATCGGTATCAGCTTTTTTTGGTCCTCCAATAATCGGTATCGGCGTTGAAAAATCATAACCGGTCGTCCTCTAGTTTGGACTCTCATGACCAGTCTTCACTGTGTTTTTGACACATACCAGCTTATGCTGGTGATGCTGGTATGCTGGTGACAAAGCTGGTCCAGCATGGTCTAGCTGATCTGACTATCAGGTCTGACCTTGCCCATCATTATCATATTTCCCTGCATTCTCTATTGCAGCTGATTTTTAGAATTGTTTGTTTCAATTTTTGTTTGTTGCGTTTTTGCATGTACATTGGTTCATTAATCTTATAGTAAACAAAGATTAATAACATGTTGTTTAAAAAAAAATGTAAACTAATCCAATCTGTTAGTTGGACTTATCCCACCGGATACTGAAATGGTTGTTCCAGTTTAGATGGTTTGTGTCGTCTCATTTATCATACTTTCTAACCCTGGCAGACATTCTGCAAACATATTATGGGTGAACAAAAGTTCAAATTGTTGGATATCCCCACTTTGGCTAGATTCCAGTAGGAATTAAACGTCACTTTTCAAGCCAGCATGACGTGACTTGATGCTGGTTTTGCTGGTGACCAGCATAAGTGTCCAAAACACAGTGAAGGTTTCTCACCAGCAACAACAAAAAACACAGTGAAGGTTGCTCACCAGCAACAACAAAAAACACAGTGAAGGCAGGTCACCAGCAAAACACAGCGAAGGCACCACGAAAACACGGCGAAGGCACCACGAAAACACGACGAAGGCACCACGGAAACACGGCGAAGGCACCACGGAAACACGGCGAAGGCACCACGGAAATACGGTGAAGGCACCACGGAAACACGGCGAAGGCACCACGGAAACATGGCAAAGGCACCACGGAAACACAGAGAAGGCACCATGGAAACACAGCGAAGGCACCACAGAAACATGGTGAAGGCACCACGGAAACACAGCGAAGGCACCATGGAAACACAGCGAAGGCACCACGAAAAACACGGCGGAGGCACCACGAAAACACGGCAAAGGCACCACGGAAACACGGCGAAGGCACCACGAAAACACGGCGAAGGCACCACGAAAACGCAAAAAAGGCACCACAAATACACAATGAGCCACCACGAAGACACAGATGAGGCTAATCACCAGCACCTATGCTGGACCAACCAATGCTGGTCTATGACGGGTTTTTTTTTCCAGCTGGGGAGTTACCTCTCTCACTCACTGACAGACTAAAGATCAGACTGGTCAAAATGGCAAAAATAAAATATGTTCAATATACAAAACAATAAATGTAAGAGGTGAGAGAGAGAGAGAGAGAGAGAGAGAGAGAGAGAGAGAGAGAGAGAGAGACATGAGATGAGCCACTTCAACATGAAAAGCTGCATTTACATGCCGTTCAGAGAGCATGTCAATCAAAACCCCATCAAAACCCCATATGAACATGTTTGTCCTGGCTGAACAATCCTACGAGTTGAACTGAACTTTTCCCTCCCATATGATGCTAAAGAGTGTAGAAATGCTTGTGGCATTGTAGATCAGCCCACCAGGAGTGCTTTTCATGTATGTTCTCCCCTTTTATCGACTCGGGAGACAAAAGCAGCTTTGAACCCAGTGCTGGCTGACCACGGGGGTCCAGTCAACGCCTCTGAGCCGATTTCACGGCTGGGCTCAGGACGAGGCGACTGGGCAACACATCAGATTCATCAGACCAGAGACAAAAGAGGATGCCTCCAGATCAACATCTGCTCTACCAGTCCAACTGCCAATCAGGCTAAAGCCTTTAGACCCCGAAGGCAGACTCTGTCATGTAGACAAGATGGAATCCAAATGGTTCACATGCTGCACATAATGGTCCTCATTTTGAACGCTTCCTTCCCACATCAATCAAAAATGAATGTCATGTTTTTGTTTCACCCTGCTGTTCTTCTGCCCTCGGTAATAGATCGCCGATGCATTACAGAGCTTGTGAAGACCCCGACATTAAATGCTCCGTGGAGAGCACTTTGCAAAGTAAGTATCCAATCATGTTTGGGAAGTGCGGCGCCAAACCACTCAAATAAACCTCTCAGTCCATAAAGAGCATCAGAAATGACACACACTCGCATAAAATGGGTGAGTAATGAGTGACACACACAGATGGTGCTGAAGCAAGGTCAGTGATCTACCTGTGGCTGATCTGGGTTCCCCTCAGACTGGACATGGTCTCTTCCAGGTTCTGCCTCAGATCGGCAATGTTCTTGACCGTCCGCAAGCGCCTGGCCTCAGGGTCTTCACCTAGGAGTGGAGGGGGCGGGTCTGTTAGAGACAGCCTACCTGAAACAGCTGCTACGTCAAACCACACATGTGGCACAGGCTCGTCAGGACATCCTCAGAAATGTGCATCTTTCCTTCAAAAGGTACCCAATTAACACTTGAAACAGACCATTCACGACAAGAGGTTCCCATACGTTGCATTACCGTCCTGTAGCTCCTTCAGGGCCAATCAGAAAAAATAGACATAAAAAATAAATAAAAACGGCATATGAATTCTCTGTGCTTTTGAGGAAAGAAAACGTTGATAAAGTTCTTACGATCAGTCAAAACAGCTGCTGGGAAGGAGAAAAGCTTGGCCAACTAATTCACCCATTCACCGTTTTTCCAAATAAACATGAGCGGTAGGTGTGTGGAGGGTGTTGCTGGGCAGATTGAAATGTATTTGCCTATCACACACACACACACACGCGCACGCACACACGCACGCACGCACGCACGCACGCACACACGCACACACGCTGCCGTGACATGGAAACGTGGGCTGGAGAGCTGAGGAGCACTACCAGTCAAGGCATTCCAGGGGGGCCTTGAAGGGAACACAAACGAGCCCATTCACAGGGCTAAACCTGCCCTTTACAACACCACTAACTCCTTACAGGCAGCCCTTTGATGGAGGGATTGTGTAACTTTTCTCCCGTTTTAAAGCTGACCTCCCTTGACCAAGTCCGGATTCACGTCAGCTTCACTGAGAAACATAACGGTGAGGGCTGACGGAATGTTCCGCAGGCAGAGTAACGGTAACATGCTCTGAATGCTTTGAGAGCATGAACAAACTTTTGCTCTGCGAATGAAAAAAGCCGCATCTAGGTCCGAGAGGTCTGGGACGGTAAAGGGAAGCAGCCCTGAAGACCACATGCAGAGGGCAGTGGGGGGGGGGCACACATACACAAGCACTTACTCTCGTGTTTCTCATATATCTCCAGCATGGTGAGGAGGATCTCCTCGTTGAGTTGGGCGATGCCGTCCCAGACACAGGTCTGCTGCAGGTGCACCTGGTACAGCCGGCTCTGCCTCCGACTGGACACATAGTTCTCCTCCCAGGTCACATGCTTGGTTCTGACCTCTGACGTCCTGGCTGTCTGCCTCAGGGTCACAGGGTCACAGCTCTCGGCGCCCTCTCTTCCTGGACTCTCCAGAGTCTCCACAGAGGTGTTTAGCTCAATGGCTGGTTGTCTAGTTTCGTCTGGGGTTGGTCTGGTGGGGATGGGGATGTGACAGGCGGGGTGGCTGTGCTGGCTGGAGCCCCTCAGGGTAACACTGCCCAGGGACAGCCTGGTCCTGGTTCGGTCTCTGCTGTGTCCTACCTCTCTGCCACTGGCTCTGCTGGGTGAAGAGTCATTGCTGCTGCCATTCTTACCAACACCCTCCTTGTTTCCGTGAGGAAGCATTTCTTCTCTCTCCATGTAGTCCTTACTAGGTGCTCCAAGTCTCTGACACAAGTCCTGCCCGATATTGACACATCCTCTCCATGACACGGATTCGGATCGGAACAGAACGTAAGCGAGTGCTTGTTTTCTTGAAAATCCTTCTGCCTCGAATTGACAGAGAGAGAATGATGTCGCTGACACAACTGCTCCAGCGTTGCCCACTCCTCCTGTGGTGACTGGTTTGTCTGGAGAAAGGCCTCTCCAGCCATCCACAACGCACGCACACGCACACGCGCACGCACACACGCACACACACACACACACACACACACACACACACACACACACACACACACACACACACACACACACACACACACACACACACACACACACACACACACACACACACACACACACACACAGTGTGGTGAGGAGCCTTGGCAACTCCATGACATCCACAGCCTTTAACATGCAGATGAGCTTTTCCTGTTCCATTCAGTCAGCCCCTGGCCTTTTCTCTCCCCCCTGGCTGCCATGTTAGACACAGAGACACAGATTCCGGGCTGGGGCTGCCTCAGGACAAAACTCCATCACTTCACCAGTCAACTCCAGGGTCAAAACAAGCCTCTCTCTCCACACTCTCTCAACGAGTCTTGCAATTCATACAAAGCTCAATACGAATCCAGTGTTTCACTTTTCTTTATTTTTCCATCTCAATATTTTTCTGTTTCCTGTGTGGCAGCAGAGCAGCTCTCCAAATGAACAGTACCAACCAACATAAACCCACTTACTTCCTGGCTGAGAAACTAAGAGTTTCCAATAACGTTTTTTTCCACAGTGCTGTTAATTGAATTCAGACAGACTTTGTGTGGGCCTGCCAAATCATTGTGAACTTTGAGGCAATATCTCTGATCCATTACGAAGAGGCTAAAAAGAATCCACAGGGAACTGAGGCTTTTGCCCTCCATGGTGGCATTTTGATTCAGTCCTCGCTATAGAGTACTGACATGTATAGCTGGGAAGAGAGACCCTCATTTGTGCCTGGGAACAATACGAGGCTGAAAAAAATGGTTTCCATGGACAGGATCCTTTGATGCTAATGAGAGTTAGCTATTTATCACCAGAAACCGATGCTGGCACGAAGACTACACTCACTGAGCTGTAGAAGGCCATAAGCAAACAAGAAAATCCCTTTAATGCAGGAAAAACTTAAATCTGTTTTAACTGCTTTCTAACAGGACGTCACAAAACACTCAAGACCACCTTCATTCCACAAACAGAGACACATGCAAAGCTCTCCCTCGCCCTCCATTTGGAAAATCTGACCAGAATTCTATCCTGATTCCTGCTTACAAGAAAAAACTAAAGCAGGAAGTACTAGTGACTCGCTCTATACTGAAGTGGTCAGATGACGCGGATGCTAAGCTACAGGGCTGTTTTGCTAGCACAGACTGGAAATATGTTCTGGGATTCCTCCGATGGCATTGAGGAGTACACCACCTCAGTCACCGGCTTCATCAATAAGTGCATTGATGATGTCGTCCCCACAGTGACCGTACATACAGTGGGCAGAACAAGTATTTGATACAATGCTGATTTTGCAGGTTTTCCTACTTACAAAGCATGTAGCGGTCTGTCATTTTTATCATAGGTACACTTCAACCGTGAGAGACAGAATCTAAAACAAAAAATCCAGAAAATCACATTGTGTGATTTTTAAGTAATTAATTTGCATTTTATTGCATGACATAAGTATTTGATACATCAGAAAAGCAGAACTTAATATTTGGTACAGAAACCTTTGTTTGCAAATACAGAGATCATACGTTTCCTGTAGTTCTTGACCAGGTTTGCACACACTGCAGCAGGGATTTTGGCTCCCTCCAAAGATTTTCTATTGGGTTCAGGTCTGGAGACTGGCTAGGCCACTCCAGGACCTTGAGATGTTTCTTATGGAGCCACTCCTTAGTTGCCCTGGCTGTGTGCTTCGGGTCGTTGTCATGCTGGAAGACCCAGCCACGACCCATCTTCAATGCTCTTTCTGAGGGAAGGAGGTTGTTGGCCAAGATCTCGCGATACATGGCCCCATCCATCCTCCCCTCAATACGGTGCAGTCGTCCTGTCCCCTTTGCAGAAAAGCATCCACAAAGAATTATGTTTCCACCTCCATGCTTCACGGTTGGGATGGTGTTCTTGGGGTTTTACTCATCCCTCTTCTTCCTCCAAACATGGCGAGTGGAGTTTTGACCAAAAAGCTCTATTTTTGTCTCATCAGACCACATGACCTTCTCCCATTGCTCCTCTGGATCATCCAGATGGTCATTGGCAAACTTCAGACGGGACATGCGCTGGCTTGAGCAGGGGGACCTTGCATGCGCTGCAGGATTTTAATCCATGACGGCCTAGTGTGTTACTAATGGTTTTCTTTGAGACTGTGGTCCCAGCTCTCTTCAGGTCATTGACCAGGTCCTGTCGTGTAGTTCTGGGCTGATCCCTCACCTTCCTCATGATCATTGATGCCCCATGAGGTGAGATCTTGCATGGAGCCCCAGACCGAGGGTGATTGACCGCCATCTTGAACTTCTTCCATTTTCTAATAATTGCGCCAACAGTTGTTGCCTTCTCACCAAGCTGCTTGCCTATTGTCCTGTAGCCGATCCCAGCCTTGTGCAGGTCTACAATTTTATCCCTGATGTGCTTACACAGCTTTCTGGTCTTGGCCATTGTGGAGAGGTTGGAGTCTGTTTGATTGAGTGTGTGGACAGGTGTCTTTTATACAGGTAACGAGTTCAAACAGATGCAGTTAATACAGGTAATGAGTGGAGAACAGGAGTTCTTCTTAAAGAAAAACTAACATGTCTGTGAGAGCCGGGATTCTTACTGGTTGGTAGGTGATCAAATAGTTATATCATGCAATTAAAATGCAAATTAATTACTTAAAAATCATACAATGTGATTTTCTGGATTTTTGTTTTAGATTCCGTCTCTCACAGTTGAAGTGTACCTATGGTAAAAATTACAGACCTCTACATGCTTTGTAAGTAGGAAAACCTGCAAAATTGGCAGTGTATAAAATACTTGTTCTCCTTACTGTACATACCCCAACCAGAAGCCATGGATTACAGGCAACATCTGCACCGAGCTAAACGCTAGATCTGCCACTTTCAAGGAGCGGGACACTAATCCGGACTCTTATAAGAAATCCTGCTATGCCCTCAGACAAACCATCAAACAGGCAAAGCATCAATACAGGACTAAGATTGAATCCTACTACACCGGCTCTGACGCTTGTCGGATGTGGTAGGGCTTGAAAAATATTACGGACTACAAAGGGAAACCAAGCCGCGAGCTGCCCAGTGACGTGAGCCTACCAGACAGGCTAAATGCCTTTTATGCTCGGCAAGCAACACTGAAGGATGCATGAGAGCATCAGCTGTTCCGGACAACTGTGTGATCACGCTCTCCGTAGCCGATGTGAGTATGACCTTTAAACAGGTCAACACTCATAAGGACGCAGAGCCAGATGGATTATCAGTGAAGGCTCCTCAGATGACTAAGGGGAGGACCATCCTCCTCAGTGAATTTCATAAAAATGGTAAAACATTGAAAAGTTATCCTTTTTAGATAGAACTATACTAAATATATTCACATGTCACCAAATAACTGATTAAAACACAGTTTTGCAACAGAGTGCTGTTGAGGCTACTACACTCTGTTGAGGCTAGCTTACGTCCTCCTCTTGGTACATTGACTTCAATACAAAACCTAGGTTGCTCTTGGTTCTCACCCCCTTTCATTGAACCCCACATTAATTATGACAACAAATGCAGCTGGCTAGTATAGTTACTCAAACACCCGGCTCAAACAGAGGGATGCAGTCAGCTAGTTGGCTATGACTATCCAACACAACATTAGAACTCTTCCAAGTCAAGGTAAGCTTTTGGATTTTTTATTGCCACCGGCTTAACTGCTTACTGACTGTACACTGTAACGTTACTGCATGATTGTAGCGGGTTTACTAACGCATTTGTTCTATTAGCTATGTTACTTTAGCTAATATGGGAACAACAATGTAGGCTGTGTGTAGCGGTTATGACATGGTTTGGCTTGGAAAGGTTTTTTCGCCTGGTCACATACAGCTGATGTGTTGTTCATTGAAGTCCACAAATGAAGGGAAAAGGTGAAAGGAGGAGAGTGCATAGAGGCGAGAAGGAATACAATGTGGCTGCTATGAAAGTGAACTGTGTTTATGCATGATCAGGGGTGAATTCATTCCGCCGATCCTGTTGAAAAACGTTTCTTAAACGTAAACAAATGAAACGGGGATAAAATACCTGAATTTGTCCAATAGAAACTCTCGTTTGTAACTGCTGGACTAATGATTACACCCTAGATAAGCTAGATGCAGGCAAGAGTGTGCAAGGCAAGAGTGTGCAAGGCAAAATGTAATGTGTCACCGTCTGTTCATGTGTCACTGTTTGTCATCTCAACATTTTCTCCCGACCTGTTGTGCACCAACGTTGTAAACTTTCATTCACAGGCTAGGTTGTAGCATGATGGGTATAAGGAAAATGCAAGTATCATGTAGTAGCCTAAACCTATCTATGCTACATTGAGCTGGGTGAATATGAATGACAGACATCCAACATGCTGTAATAGAAATAGGGCCATGCTCATGAAAAAAAAATGGTCCTCCCTCATCATAAACGGCACTGACCGCCACTGGTCTTCACTGACATTTTCAACCTCTCCCTGACCGAGTCTGTAATACCTACATGGTTCAAGCAGACCACCATAGTCCCTGTGCCCAAGGAAGTGCTTTGAAAACCTGGTCATGGCTCACATCAACACCATCATCTCGGAAACCCTAGACCCACAACAATACAACAAAAAGATTCACAGATGACGCAATCACAATTGCCCTCCACACTGCCCTTTCCCACCTGGACAAAAGGAACACCTATGTGAGAATGCTGTTCATTGATTACAGCTCAGTGTTCAACACCATAGTGCCCTCAAAGCTCATCACTAAGCTAAGGACCCTGGGACTAAACTCCTCCCTCTGCAACTAGATCCTGGACTTCCTGACGGGCCGCCTAAAGGTGGTAAGGGTAGGTAACAACACATCTGCCATGCTGATCCGCAACACGAGGGCCCCTCAGAGGTGTGTGCTTAGTCCCCTCCTGTATTCCTTGTTAATCCACGACTGCGTTGCCAAGCACGACTCCAACACCATCATTAAGTTTGCCGATGACGCAACAGTGGTAGGCCTGATCACCGACAACAACGAGACAGCCTATAGGGAGGAGGTCAGAGACCTGGCCATGTGGTGCCAGGACAACCACCTCTCCCTCAACGTGATCAAGACAAAGGAGCTGATCGTGGACTACGGGAAAAGAAGGGCTGAATACGCACCCATTCTTATTGACGGTGCTGTAGTGGAGTAGGTCAAAAGTTTCAAGTTCATTGGTGTCCACATCACCAACAAACTATCATGGTCCAAACACACCAAGACAGTCGCGAAAATGGCACGACAACGCCTATTCCCTTTCAGGAGACTGAAAAGATTTGGCATGGATTTCCAGATACTCAAAAAGTTCTACAGCTGCACCATCGAGAGCATCCTGACCGGTTGCATCACCGCCTGGAATGGCAACTGCCCAACCTCCGACCGTAAGGCACTATAGAGGGTAGTGCGAATGGCTCAGTTTATCACTGGGGCCAAGCTACCTGCCATCAAGGGCCTCTATATTAGACGGTGTCAGAGGAAGGCCCAAAAAATTGTCAAAGACTCAAGTCATAGACTGTTCTCTCTGCTACCGCACAGCAAGCTGTACCGGAGTGCAAAGTCTAGGTCTAAAAGGCTCCTTAACAGCTTCTACCCCCAAGCCATAAGACTGCTGAACAATTAATCAAATGGCTACCCAGACTATTTGCATTGACCCCCCCCCCCACACACTTTACCCCCTACCTACATATACCTATTACCTCAGTTACCTCGACTAACCTGTACCCCCACACATTGACTCAGAACTGGTGTCACTTGTATACAACATAGCCTCATTATTGTCATTTTATTTTGTAACTTTTTTTATTTTCTTAAAATTGCATTGTTGGTTAAAAACTTTTTCGGGATCGGTGTCTCTTCCAAGGGACGGTTGAGCTAACGTCGGCTAATGCGATTAAGCATGAGGTTGTAAGTAACAAGAACATTTCCCAGGACATAGACATATCTAATATTGACAGAAAGCTTACATTCTTGTTAATCTAACAGCACTGTCCAATTTACAGTAGCTGTTACAGTGAAATAATACCATGATATTGTTTGAGGAGAGTTCAGTTTTGAACATGAAAAGGTATTAATAAACAAATTAGGCACATTTAAAACTTCTAAAACTTTGTACATACACTGCTGCCATCTAGTGGCCAAATTCTAAATTGCAGCTGGCCTGGAATAATACATTACAGCCTTTCTCTTGCATTTCAAAGATGATGGTACAAAAAAATACAAAAGAACAGTTGTTTTTTTCTTTGTATTATTTTTTACCAGATCTATTGTGTGTTATTCTCCTACAGTCCTTTCACATTTCCACAAACTTCAAAATGTTTCCTTTCAAATGGTACCAAGAATATGCATACAGGCAGTTCGATTTGGGTATGTCATTTTAGGCGAAAATTGAAAAAAGGGGCAAATCCTTAAGAGGTTTAAGGGCTCGTAAGTAAGCATTTCACAGTCGTATTCAGCGCATCAAATTTGATTTTGATTTGTATTTCGATTTTTGCCGTTCACAATACTCTCATCTTCTTAACTACAGTCTTTTACCGGAACAGTGAAAAAAATACCAATGAAAAACCGATAGGGAAATTGAAGTCACGAAGAACAGTATGCAAATGCCCCGTTTCAATCTGCATGTGCAGTGTGGGGAGAATCTCTTGAATAACTACTCAGCAAACACAAATAAGGTCTAGTATGCTCGGAAAGCTGTGAGGTTTAACCAGTGAACGGACATTGTGATGTACAGCAACACATGTACTCATACATCGTAGTGAGCCAGTCTTACCTGTGAGGTCCGACAGGGAGTTGTGTGCTGATTTGCTGTAGGCTGCAGTCTCCCTGTGACACTCCAGTGACCCTGCTGCCTCCATCATCGTGTCTGCTCCGGTCACATCTGGCTGAGACCTATAGGACATGACAGCAACAACAAAGACAGCGAGAGATGTCACAGAGCCCTCTCTCAGTCTACGTCTCTGTGCCTCTCTCTACCTCTGCGCTCCATCAGAAGTAAACAGTTGCCAGTGAGTATATGTAGTTCAATCCTCTCCAATTAGTCATTTAATATAATCTTTAAGCTTATACAGATCCTCGACAATCGGTAAAAAGGTTTGATATGTGGTATGTATAAAATGTTTGACATTGTGGTATATTCCTACTATCTAACTATGAAAGCTCAAATTCTGTACATCAAAGCGGGCGTAGTACCTGTACATGAATGGTGCAACAGTAGCAGTGTTGGGGTGGTTGTATTGCTGCTGAGGATGAGGTAGCTGAACACTGATGGTGTTGCTGGCTGTGGTAGCGACTGGGGGCACTCCGTTGGTGTGGTGATAGTGAGACCTCCCTTCAGAGGCGGCCAGGCTGGAGCAGGAGCTTCTGCTGTCCAGTTGGCCCTTGTGCACCGAGAGACCACCACCCCCACCGGCCCTCAAAGTGCGGGGCCTCTCTCCATCTCGACCAGAAGAGGTCTTCCCTGCCTTGGAACCTGGCTTTGGTATTCCACTGTGTGCTGCTGAGGCTGAGCTCTCCTTTGTGCCACTGCCAGCCTTGCCTCCTTTTGGGATGAAGCTAGTGATCTTGGCCTTCCTCTTGGGCTCCGCTGCGTCTGAACCTTCTACCTCCTGCCTGGTGTTGTCCCTGCGTACCTCCTGCTCTGTGACTGACCCCAACTTGGAGCCTTCCTCCTGGGCCTTGTCTCTCTCCTTGAGCCTGGCCTTGTCTTTCTCCTCCCCAGTCTTCAGAGAGCTCTTCCTGGGGGTGAGGGCCCGGCTGAAAGTGCGCTGGGCAATGCCCTTCAGGGCCAGTTTGGGGCTGGTCGCCATGGAGCTGGGGGGCCGGGAGTTCCCATTCGCCTCTTCTAGGGGATCCACGCCGGTGGGGCGCACCTCCATCGCTTCCGTCTCCTTCCCCGTCGGACTGTCAGTCAGGACTCCAGCTGCCTTGGAGGTCCCTTTGGTGTTGAAAAGCTTGAGTTTCTCCAGCATGGACTTCTGGGCAATGACTTTAGGGGGGACCTCTAGGGGTGGGGCCACGGGCTGCCTGGTGGGAGGGTCCTGCTTGACGGACAGCATGGAGGAGGTGGCGCTGTGCTTGACGTTCAGGGACTTACTCCTCCAGGGCTTGCTGCTGTTGCCTGCATCGGGCTGGGGGATGGAGGAAGAAGAGCAACCATTGATGGGCCCTGGAGACAGACCATGCTCAGTCATGATGGGAGAGGCCATGGAGCTTCTCTCTGTGGAGATACACAAACAGAGGCAGGGAGAGATGAGGGAGGACAGAGTGCCTGCTGTAGATCGAGATCTCTCATTGAATAGTTATAGTTGGGATAAGGGATGAACCATCCCTGGCAAAGCCATCAATCACGTGACACCATTCATTCCAATGTGAAGACTCAGTAGCGCATTGAAGCCAAATGAAGTTGTTTAAGATGGCATCTCATGGAGACATAACATGAGCTGTTTGAGCTTCTCCAGGAAGTGACATTGCAGGCTAGCTCAGCGCTGCCCCCTCTCATTGAGTAACTCCAGTTGAAGGTTGACTGGAGTACTGCGAGCTGCCATTAGAAACAACAATTATCTTCTTCTGTGTGCAATAAAAAAAAGATGGTTCAAGGACATAGATCTGATGTATTAGAAGCAATTTTTTGGTACCATGATTGTCTTCTAAACATTGACCATGACGATTGTAATTTTTCCATTCACTATAATGGGGGATCCTGTTTTCTGCAGTACCAAGGTTGACCTTGAACCTCTGTGACTTCAATGAGAGGTGGCAGTCGTTCTCCCCTAGGATGGATGGATGTCTGTCACTCACTCACTCACTCACTCACTCACTCACTCACTCACTCACTCACTCACTCACTCACTCACTCACTCACTCACTCACTCACTCACTCACTCACACTGGTCTCCATGGCTACACTGGGCTTCACACAATACTGATCTAATGCAATACAAAAGTATTACTCTGTGAATTACATACTGAGTAAACACATACTCTATCTACAATTTGGCATAAGAGTCATGAAATACACTCCAAAATTCGAAATATGAATTGCAAACAGTTCTGATAAAAAAAATAAAAAATACATTTCTCAGTATAATTTAGAGTACCCCGGCAATCTTTAACATGCAGATATTTAATGATCAATTAGCTGGGAAATCTATTGTTGTTAACATGCTTTAAGCATATCTGACCTACCTCTAAGTCCAGTAGTCTACAACAAGCAGGGGAACTCGTTTCAGACGTTAATCTCAGTAAGCACACCTTCAGAGTAGACCCAGCCACATACCTGTCTTTTACCATGCCTGAGGGGAGGTAAACAAAAATGTACTGCCCCAGCTAGCAGACGTTTCAATTTCAAACCCAAACATCAGCGGAGGGTTGTGTACAGTTCAGAGTGCAAGCTATGCAGAATACCTGGGAGAGAGAGTCAATCATGAAAGACTGTCTGTTCTTGCCAACTCAACACTGAACACCAGTGACCATATACAACGGTCACACACACACACACACACACACACACACACACACACACACACACACACACACACACACACACACACACACACACACACACACACACACACACACACACACACACACACACCTCAGCTCACAGATAACGCTCTAACAATGTTGAGCTTTGTAACACAAAACATTAAGAACAGCTGCTCTTTCCATGACATAGACTGACCAGGTGAATCCAGGTGAAAATGGTGATCCCTTATGGATGTCCCTTATTGATGTTAAATCCACTTCAATCCGTGTAGATGAAAAGGAGGAGACAGGATAAAGAAGGATTTTGAAGTCTTGAGACAATTGAGACATGGATTGTGCATTGTGTGCCATTTAGAGGGTGAATGACAAAAGATTTAAGTGCCTTTGAAAGGGGTATGACAGTAGCTGACAACTGTGGGAAGCATTGGAGTCAACATGGGCCAGCAACCCTGTGGAAGGCTCGCGACACCTCGTAGAGTCCATGCCCCGACCAAATTGAGTCTGTTAATGAGGACAAAAAGGGGAACGCAACTCAATAGTAGGAAGGTTAATTAATGTTTTTTTTTAACTCTCGGCGTATGTTGTTTTTAGACCTCAGAGGCATCAACGACTTGATTTGTTATCAGGCTGACTTGTTAAGCTCATAACCCTGGCTAGGAAGTAGCGTGTTTCAAGTGCAACATTTATCAGCAGTGTTGCGCACCAGTCTCCAACGAAACGTACAACTCAACACCAAACCCTTTCCCTCCCCGAAAAGTGTCGATTCTTCCCCAACAAATGGATATCCAGCAGGTGTCCTGGCCTCTCTGTGTCCACCACTAGTGCTCTGGTTTACAGGTAAAATCACCAGAGACACTTGGCCAAAAGCACTCAACTCCCCGTTAGGTGCACTATATACTCAGTAGCTTCAGATGCTCCGTCCGGTATACTTCCCTGTGTACCAGTGCCGTGTAATGGTCTGCTCACAGCATTCCCAGCCCAGCAGCTGCTCCAGGGTCTAACGGTCAAACGCAGCAGGAAACTGTTTTACATTCTCAATTACTAGACAGTAATTGTGTTTGTGTGGGAACCCTTTAACGATCATGAGTACTTCCTTTCACCTCAGTCACTCGCGGCTACATACAAGTGTTCTGTTCCACCTGGTGTAACTAGAAACACATTGGGGACCTTTCACATCATGGGGCGGCAGGGTAGCCTAGTGGTTAGAGCGTTGGGCTAGTAACCAGAAGGTTGCAAGTTCAAATCCCCAAGCTGACAAGGTACAAATCTGTCGTTCTGCCCCTGAACAGGCAGTTAACCCACTGTTCCTAGGCCGTCATTGAAAATAAGAATTTGTTCTTAACTGACTTGCCTAGTTAAATAAAGGTAAAATAAAAAAAATCATATAGTAGGACAGAATTGAGGTGAACAAGATTTTTTTTTGTGAATGTGGCGAATTCATTGTCGTCGTCATTCACCGCCTAAAGAAATGCATCTACGTTGTGCATGTTTAAGTGAGTTCGACAATATGCTCTGGGTCTTTATAGACACTGGTAGCTCAGTTGGCAGATCATGGCACTTGCAATGCCAGGGTTGTGGGTTCGGTTCCCATGAGGCACTTGTATGAAAATGTTGGCACTCACCCCTGTAAGTCGCTCTGTGCAAGAGCGTCTGCTAAATGAAGTAAAAAGTGAAAGTTCCTTCACAAGAATAAACACAAATAGAACATCATCTGGGATAATCATCCTGTTCTAGCAGAGAGGAATGACAGTGACTTTACTTCATCAAATCTCCTATTGACTCCACCACAATAAACATTTTGTAAAGCATAAGGACAGACAGACACATAAACAATCTACAGCCAAGCTCTCGTGTCTACTGTTTCATTAGCATAATCCTATACCCCCCCCAGTCTAAATTTGGCAACAAAAACAAATCTATTTACCCCCCCCCCCTCCCCCTACTCACCCTCTCAGATGATCCTTGATTGACGGGTCAGGAATGACAGTGGTCATTGTATAGTTCCAATCATGCTTCTATCCTCTCCCAAGAAGTGAACACTAACCGTTTCTGATTCCCGTAACTCTCACTATGTCCTTTCCACCAGAGATCTACACTTAACAAGCTATGAGGCTCTCTCCCTCACTGCCTATCTTTTCCCCTCTCTACCCTTTCCTATCTGTTCATCTCTCGTTCACTCGCTATCCCTCCCTCCCTGTCGCTATCCCTCCCTCCCTGTCGCTATCCCACCCTCCCTGTCGCTATCCCACCCTCCCTGTCGCTATCCCACCCTCCCGGTCGCTATCCCACCCTCCCTGTCGCTATCCCACCCTCCCTGTCGCTATCCCACCCTCCCTGTCGCTATCCCACCCTCCCTGTCGCTATCTCTCCCTCCCTGTCGCTATCTCTCCCTCTCTGTCGTTCCCTCTATCCCTCCCTCTCCTTACCACAAGTACACTAATTAGGGCTCAATCAATGCACAGTGAATGCCTCATCAACACAGCAGCAGCAGCAGCAGCTTACCACAGGCTGGCTTCAGTAGACCGTAGACTGGGTTATCCAGGCCCCGGCCCAGCCAGAGCAAACTCCCACTGTCACGCCGCTCTGCTCGGCTCTGCTTTCACTAACATACATCACTGTACTTGGGGAATACCGCCTGACTGGCTTCATACCACCGAGGACACAATCTGTCAATCTAGGACTTAGTCGTACAGTGGGTATACATTATGGGATGTATAATTCTACGTCAATCAAGGCCATCTTTTCATACAGATGTATTTACACCACTACGATCGTAAAGCCATGGTGTGATGTGACGTCCACCACACTATAATCCAACACAGAGGCAGGAATAAACAGTAAATATAGGCTTCAGAAAGGAGAGGAAGTGGCACATTTGTTATGTCAAATGTAGCACTTTGCAATACTCAAATAGAGGATAAGAGGTGGCAAGCCAGCTGAAATGATAGGTGCCGAAATAGCTCTTTACTTCACAAACAGAAATGGCAACGGCTTAAAGGTTATCTGTGAAGCACTACAAATAAAACCTCAACCCTAAACCTAAGACCTCATGTAAAAAAGACACCGAAATAATTCATATCTTTCATCTCGTGCAACATTTGACCTCGAACGATCCACAGGGGAGCCTGTACACCAGCTTGAGGGACACCAGTGTTGTTAAATCATCACCTGCTCCTCTTAAGAGCAGAGGAAATGTAAAGGCAGAAACCACATCTACATAGGTCATCTATCTGTGTGTGTGTGTGTGTGTGTGTGTGTGTGTGTGTTTAGGATCACTGTCTATGCGGTTAGCTATTTATGTGTGTGTGTGTGTGTGTGTGTGTGTGTGTGTGTGTGTGTGTGTGTGTGTTGTTTAGGATCACTGTCTATGCGGTTAGCTATTTATGTGTGTGTGTGTGTGTGTGTTTAGGATCACTGTCTATGCGGTTAGCTATTTATGTGTGTGTGTGTGTGTGTGTGTGTGTGTGTGTGTGTGTGTGTGTGTGTGTGTGTGTGTGTGTGTGTGTTCCGGCTCAGGGAAACCATGCCTTCTCACCTCCCTGTGGTCCAGTCTGTTAATGTACCTCTAATGGCGCGACTGTTGACAGTTCAGTCACACGGTAGTGGATAAATGGTTCTCTCCCAGCAGACAGTTGTTTCCCACACCATTCTTCTCAGGAAGTGGTCTTTAACTCGCAGCACGACTCAACCAGCTAACAGCACACAACTAATAGACTGTACGATAGACAGGATTGCCCCCAATCCAGATGTGTTTAGATATTTTTCTGTTGTTGTCGCCCTGGACGACCACCCATTGATTTATAAAACGGGTGTCCCCGAAAGTGGTTTCCCTCTAAAAGCACAGACCCGACATCCTCCTGTACTGTAACTCACCTCTGTCGCTGCTGGAGGGCTTGGGCTTGTCGTAGTGGTTGAAGCTCTGGCTGCGACGGTTGCCGTTGGAGGCCGCGCGGGGCTTCACCTCGCTGCCTGGAGCTGAGACCCGCATGGTGGGAGCTGGCAGTCTGTGGGCCACAGGGGGGGGACAAAAGTTACAGGTTCAATAAAACACCCAGCAGTATAAAAAACATCTCCTAAAGAGGATTAAATAATATTCCTCAAATCAGTCTAAATAACTCCCTTTTAAGGAGTGCATTCAGCATCTCGTAAGTACTTGAACAGACGCTCTATGGACAAGAGCTCAAGAAAGACGCATGTGGTTGCACAGTTATTCCATTAGGTGGTGCTATTGCATAACCTCATGCTGGGTATTTCCCGAACTCATCCAAAGCTACTGCATATACTCACACACAGTAAAACAGAATACCTGTTTTTCTAAGGACAAGTTGAAAAGCACTTCCAGTCTACTGAAACCATGCACACAGCAAACCCACCAGGAAGCAAGTGTTAATAGATCAAAAGTAGTCTAACATACTACAAGACAACCTGAAGTTAGGTGGGAGAATGGGGATGGTGGCAGCTTTTCAAACACAATACGTGGTGCCTCTCCAGTGTGAGTGGATTGCGGCATGCAGTGTCTATGGAAGTGAGATAGAGGACAGCTGACCTAGAGGATTTTCTTTGAGCCACAGAGAGCTTTAGCCCTTTACTCTGAGTGGAAGAAGCCATGGATGACAGACTGCATGGAGGAGAAAAGAGAGAGACAGGTAAGAACGAATGTTAAGAGTAGACAGAGATATGAAAGCTGATTGGGTGGGACCAAGAGGATCACAGAGATTTGAACAAGTTAACGGAAAGCGAAGCGATTCACAGACGTGGAATGAAGGTGGCCTGCTACGCATGGAAGCCGCAGAAGACGAGACAACGCGCAATTCGAATGGATGACATAAACAAACCTGAGGAATCAGTGTCTTGAGGAAACATGAGGAATCAACGTCACATTTTATGGGGAATGACTGGGGGGTCACTCACAAATAACCTCGCATACTATATCTGAGCTTCTCCAAACCATTGATCTCTTGCCATGCGTGGAAGCTGGAGGCTGGGTTGTTACCAAGGTACTGTTACCTCGACAGCATATCTGATGATGCTTTGTGTGCTGGTGCGGTGGAGCTGTGGGTATGATGGGTGTGGGTCTGAGCGGGGGCTGGTGACCCATGGGGAGTATGTCCAGGCTGGTTGCTGTGCTCTGGGTGATAAGAGGCCTGCTGCTTCAAGACCTTCTGCTGCTGCTGCTTGTAGCGGGACAAGCTGAAGAACAGGCCCAGGATGGTCTTCAGGTTCCCATGAAGGATCTCTGCAATAGGAGGAGAGACAGAGAGGTTGGTCACCTTTGGTATCATTTCCTCTTCACAGTCGGCTCTAACGTGGAGTTACTCGTTAGAGGCTCCAGATGAGAAGTCGATATGAGGGAGATGACGTACCTTCTGCACTGAGTCCCTGGATGTTCACCCCTTTAGCTGCCAGGAATCCTAGGCAGGTATTGATGTTCTCAATCTGGGGGAGAGGGGAGAGGGGAGAGGGGAGAGGAGAGGGAGAGGGGAGAGGGGAGAGGGGAGAGGGGAGAGGGAGAGAGGGAGAGGGGGGAGAGAGGAGAGAGGGAGAGGGGGGGGGAGAGGAGAGGGGGGGAGAGGGGAGAGAGGGGAGGAGAGGAGAGAGGGAGAGGGGAGAGGGAGAGGGGAGGGAGGGGAGAGGAGAGAGGGGGGAGGGGGGGGGGGGAGAGAGGGGAGAGGGGGAGAGGGGAGGGAGAGGGGGAGAGGGAGAGGAGAGGGGAGAGGGAGGGGAGAGGGGAGAGGGAGGGAGGAGAGGGAGAGAGGGGGGAGAGGGAGAGGGGAGAGGGGAGAGGGAGAGGGGAGAGGGGGAGAGGGGAGGGGGAGAGGGAGAGGGGAGAGGAGGGCACTTTGTCAGTGCAGATAAAGCAGAATCATCCATGAACAAATATTTCCCCCCATACAATGACAAGGTAATATTAGGCTTGATGTTTGTCTGCGATGTAGGAAAACCTGAGTCAAATCGAGAACCATATGGTCCTCTGTGGATTATAACCAACCACTAGTGATGCAAGGTGAAGCAATTCTGTCTGATCCACAAGCAGAAATCATCCTTCAGACAGTTCAAACATAGTAGTAAAGGAGTAGAACTAAACTAGCATACAGGCCACAATGGAATGATTAACCTCCCTTAATTCAGAACTTTACCACAGATCCTATCACCCATTGGTAAGAGCAGGGACGTTTCCCAACAACGAAAAGCAACGTGTTTCTGAGGAAATCTAAACGTGTTCCCACCCATTGGACTAAACTCCAGGAAGTTCACTTTGAGGGAGCCCAGATTACTGAAAGACTTCCATTCATGGAGCTACTCCTTATTTGAATCATATTTTCCCAATTTCTGGCCAGCCACAAGAGAAAAAAATGTTGTACAACAATGGGATCTGTCATTTAATGTGTAGGGGAGCTGGTGCCGGTGGGTGAGCCAGGGTGAGTCAGCTAGAGTGAGATATATTAGACGGAGGGAGGTGGTCCAAGTGACAGACAGCTTGTAGGAGTGGGAATAAGGCCAGAGAAAGAGAATGAGCTGCAAAATTGAAAGCAAGGGAGATATCTAATAATATTAAAAGGTCCAACACAGCAGTTTTGATCTGAACATCAAGTCATTTCTGGTTAACAATTAAGTACCTTTACTATCATAGTTTTTAATTCAAATGGTCAAAACATCAACAAAAGTAGCTTTTAATAAGCAAAGAGCAATTACTCAAGCAAGATTTTGATAGGACTGCCTGGTCTGAGTAAGGGCGGGAAACCTGAAAACAAGCTTTTATTGGAAGAGATGTTTGGTCTCTTTCTTAATGGTCTACTAACTACTTTACCGCCTTGTGACGCCTCCCGGCAGGCTAAAACTCCATCCCACCGAAACAGGCGGAAATTTCAGGCTGTCTTTTCAAACAACTCTTACACTGAAAGGGCATTGTCAAAACGTTCACAATTTCACAGTATTATTTTAACTTCAAAGTGTAGAAATATATATAAAACACATGAATATCAGGTTTTTGACTGCACTGGGCCTTTAAACTAATTATCTTGGATCATCATACAACCCAAATAGAGGCTTCTAAAGTATGTCGAGCGCGATCACAACAATAACGAAGTGAACGGATGTTTAACCCATGGATCCATGGATAAGTATGTGGGCACAGACAAGACTGGTTCAATCCCAAAATAGGCAAGGGAGGTTGTTTGGGTGTCAGCGGGACACCGGCCTATTTAATGCCTCCCCACAGCCTCCCCACTGTGCTAGTAGGGCATCACTAGAAAGGCTGGTCTCTTATAGGAAACAGTGAGGAAAGAAGCACATGCCACCAAGGGTCCTCACTCAGCGTCAGGATTTCAGACTTGGGACGGATCATCCGGGTTGTGTTCGCACAATTACCACACATGCGATAACTCATTATCCGTACTATGAAGTACTGCTAGGCTCACGCCTCCCTGTTATCACTGTTTTAGGGGCTGGAGGGCTGGTTCGATTATGTTACAGAATAAACACAACACTCACCATCTGAGTCTGGCTCTTTGGGTAGCCATTGATGTCTTTTATCTTCTCATTCGCTAGAAAAGAATGATGAAAAGAGAGGGAGAGGGCAAGAAAAGAAAGAGGATATTTAACGACGACGTAACACATCCTCCTTGGGACTTCCCCTGCACTACGACGAGTCACATTGAAGACGCCCGTACAGTGTCCATCCTAAAGCAGTAATAACTTACGCTAACCGTGGGAAGCAGCCGGGTTTTGCACCTGATGCCATCTCAGTCAAATACCACCGCTATGATCCTCATTTAGCCTCCGCTAACCACGCTGCCTCTATTCACCCCACTTAAATATAATGTACAGTGCAGACACACAGGAAATAATGACAGGCTTGGCTGCTCCACCTCTCATCCACCCTGGGAGGCTAAAAGCAGAGCTGGAATCTCAAATGGCTGAATTTCCCGAGCAGGAAAGACTTGATTTTAAAGACCTTCCTGACCTAAAGATCCCGCCTAACCTCTCCACAGTAAAGACCCGTAGAGGCCACTGAGTTGGAGGCCAGAGAAGAGAGAGGCAAGAGGCCACTGAGTTGGAGGCCAGAGAAGAGAGAGGCAAGAGGCCACTGAGTTGGAGGCCAGAGAAGAGAGAAGCACTGTGACATATCATACTCATCATAGCACACTAATATTAGGCTATATAATATGATAAGCATGCAAAAAGTTTGTTCTTGTCATTGCATTGCAATGGAAAGCCAATAGGAAACGCATAATGGTTACATGGAAGCATTCCAATTGATCTGCTGATTTAAAAAAAAAAAGTTACCAATAGAATGCCAGGCAAGTCCTTACCCACAACCTGTATGATCTCAGCCAATAGCACTCCATCTGTAACATCCTGCTGCAAGTCCTTACCGACAACCTGTATGATCTCAGCCAATAGCACTCCATCTGTAACATCCTGCTGCAAGTCCTTACCGACAACCTGTATGATCTCAGCCAATAGCACTCCATCTGTAACATCCTGCTGTAAGTCCTTACCGACAACCTGTATGATCTCAGCCAATAGCACTCCATCTGTAACATCCTGCTGCAAGTCCTTACCGACAACCTGTATGATCTCAGCCAATAGCACTCCATCTGTAACATCCTGCTGCAAGTCCTTACCGACAACCTGTATGATCTCAGCCAATAGCACTCCATCTGTAACATCCTGCTGCAAGTCCTTACCGACAACCTGTATGATCTCAGCCAATAGCACTCCATCTGTAACATCCTGCTGCAAGTCCTTACCGACAACCTGTATGATCTCAGCCAATAGCACTCCATCTGTAACATCCTGCTGCAAGTCCTTACCGACAACCTGTATGATCTCAGCCAATAGCACTCCATCTGTAACATCCTGCTGCAAGTCCTTGATCAGTCGCTGACGGCCCGACTTCACCAGGTAATGGTTGGCCCAGTCCGTGTAAATCTGCCCAACAACAAAACACAAAGGAATACAATTTGACATATTAGAAATACAAGCAATTCACTTAATACCAGACCATTACCAGTTAATGCAGGTAAAGCAATAGCCTGTAGATAACCCCTTTCAAACACCTTTCAGAACACACTCGCTTTTCAAGGCGTGACACTCACATTCCTCCAGAAATCAGGCCACCGAGCACAACGTACGCTCTGCTCTGAGAGTGAGAAATCATGTCTTTCAAAGAGTAGGAAGTATGACGTCACGTATTAAGACAGAAACTCACTGGCTGAGAGCACCGGTGTGTGGTGTCTGTAATCTGAGGAGCTTTTTTTCAGTAATTGGATGATTACTGCTGCTGCATTTTAACATCTCAGTCATTTTAACATCTCAGTCATTTTAACATCTCAGTCATTTTAACATCTCAGTCATTTTTTAAGTCTGTTTGATCTGACGGAAAATAGTCTACACTTTTTTGCACCAAACTGTTTATGAGATTATTATGCTTATACTGTAGCTAGATAATACAGATCCACCCAGAGTTTACGCTCTATGAGAACCAGGGGGATAAGTACTTCAACATGCTGTTAAGAGGAGTTACCATGTGGTTAAGAGGAGTTACCAGGGGGTTAAGAGGGAGGCACCAGACGGGTAATCGGACATGAAAGTGAAACAGATGAAGAAAATCTGTGGGATTGAATGGCAAAACTGAACAGGTGATCGAGGGTAGGTAGAGCGCTTAATGTGGACAACAGAAAGTAGCCTGGCAGAGAAAGATGGTTTTAAGAAATGTACACCTTTCAAGGTACTATAAAGACATTACAAAACAGCTAAGAGCACAACACAGGTTTGCTATTCTGTTTCCTGCATGGTGTTTCGCTGACCTGTTTCTGGTGGATTTGCATGAAAAAAAGAGTGTTGAGTTTGACACTAAAACCTCAGGCTGTCTCCTATAGATAAAGCTATGACTTTCACTATGGTACAAAATACAAAGCAACAATAGGGTCAATAAAAAGTCACAAACCAATCAAGTAGCTCATGAAGCTCAATATATAGATAAATAGTTACAAATGTGCACATTGCTTTCAGAAACTTAATGAAAACTTAATGTGAAGAACTTGAAAGTAAGATGGCGCCAGAGAGGAAGGCAGATGTTTTACGTGTCGCCAACCTGTTGTGTTTTTTTGTTTGTTTATTTGCGTTTTTGTAACTTATTGTTTCACTTATTTTGTACATACCCTCTCTTATGACCGAAAATAACTTCTAGACATCAGGACTGCGATTACTCACCACAGACTAGCAGAATGCTTTTTTTGCCTTACACGACACTGACGAGCCCGACGAGAAGGATATACTGCTTTCTCGGGAACCGGCCCAGATCCCCGTGATTTGCGTGAAGAGAAGGCAGAGGAAAGAGCAAAGGGTCCAAAGGGCGGGCTGCTTTCTGATAATTCGTAGGCGATCGAATAAACCCTCACTTTCCTCCATTCTGCTAGCAAACGTGCAATCTGTGGAGAATAAAATCGACGGAGTCGTGGCTGAATCACGACACTATCTGCTGGCTGGTTGGTTACACGGTATACCGACAGGATAGAACAGCGGTGTCTGGTAAGACAAGGTGCGGCGGACTATGTATTTTTGTAAATAACCACATCTAAGGAAGTCACAATATCTAAGGATGTCTCAAGCTATTGCTCGCTTGAGGTAGAGTATCTCATGATAAGCTGTAGACCACACTATCTACCTAGAGAGTTTTCATCTGTATTTTTCGTAGTTGTTTACATACCACCACAGTCAGATGCTGGCAATAAGACAGTATTGAATGAGCTGTATTCCACCATAAGCAAACAAGAAAACGCTCACCCAGAGGCGGGGCTCCTAGTAGCAGGGGACTTTAATGCAAGGAAACTGTGCAACCAGGGAAAAAACTCTGGACCACCTACAGTGACTTGCGAAAGTATTCACCCTTGGCATTTTTTCCTATTTTGTTCCCTTACAACCTGGAATTAAAATAGATTTTTTTGGGGGTTTGTATCACTTGATTTACACAACATGCCTACCACTTAGAAGATGCAAAACATATTTTATTGTGAAACAAACAAGAAATAAGACAAAAAACTGAACACTTTGTAGAGCCACCCTTTGCAGAAATTACAGCTGCAAGTCTCTTGGGGTATGTCTCTATAAGCTTGGCACATCGAGACACTGGGATTTTTGCCCATTCTTCAATGCAAAACTGCTCCATCTCCTTCAAGTAGTATGAGTTCCGCTGGTGTACAGCAATCTTTAAGTCATACCACAGATTCTCAATTGGATTGAGGTCTGGGCTTTGACTAGGCCATTCCAGACATTTAAATGTTTCCCCTTAAACCACTCGAGTGTTGCTTTAGCAGTATGCTTTGAATCATTGTCCTGTTGGAAGGTGAACCTGTCCCAGTTTCAAATCTCTGGAAGAGTTAAACAGGTTTCCCTCAAGAATTTCCCTGTATTTAGCGCCATCCATCATTCCTTCAATTCTGACCAGTTTCCCAGTCCCTGCCGATGAAAAACATCCTCACAGCATGATGCTGCCACCACCATGCTTCACTGTGGGGATGGTAATCTCAGGGTGATGAGAGGTGTTGGGTTTGTGCCAGAGTTTTCCTTGATGGCCAAAAAGCTAAATTTTAGTCTCATCTGACCAGAGCTTTGCAGCTCCTACAGGGTTATCTTTGGTCTCTTTTTTGCCTCTGATTAATGCCCTCCTTGCCTGGTCTGTGAGTTTTGGTGGGCGGCCCTCACTTGGCAGGTATGTTGTGGTGCCATATTCTTTACATTTTTTAATAATGGATTTAATGGTGCTCCGTGGGATGTTCAAAGTTTCGGATATTTTTTTATATCTCAACCCTGATCTGTACTTCTCCAAAACGTTGTCCCTGACCTGTTTGGAGAGCTCATTGGTCTTCATGGTGTCGCTTGCTTGGTGGTGTTGCAGCCTTTCAGAACAGGTGTATATATACTGAGATCATGTGACACTTAAATAAAGTCTACCTGTGTGCAATCTAACTAATTATGTGACTTCTGAAGGTAATTGGTTGCACCAGATCTTATTTAGGGGCTTTATTTATTTATTTATATATAAAAAAAAAAAAACACACATTTTTATTTTCACTTCACCAATTTGGACTATTTTGTGTATGTCCATTACATGAAATCCAAATAAAAATCAATTTAAAATACAGGTTGTAATGCAACAAAACAGGAAAAACCCCAAGGGGGATTGTCACGCCCTGACTGTAGAGAGCTTGTAATATCTCTATTTTTGGTTTGGTATCCTCCTGATTCCTGCTTACAAGCAAAAATGAAAGCAGGAATCACCAGTGACTAGATCATTTAAAAAGTGTTGAAATCCAAATAAAAAAAGTGTTCAGATGAAGCAGATGAAGCAGATGCTGAACTATAGGACTATTTTGCTAGCACAGACTGTAAAATGTTCCGGGATTCCTCCAATGTTATTGAGGAGTACACCACATCAGTCACTGGCTTCATCAATAAGTGCATTGATGACGTCGTCCCCACAGTGATCGTACGTACAGTACATTCCCCAACAAGAAGACATAGATTACAGGCAGCATCCGCACTGAGCTAAAGGCTAGGGCTTCCGCTTTCAAAGAGCGGGACTCTAACCCGGAAGCTTATAAGAAATCCCGCTATACCCTCCAATGAACTATCAAACAGGCAAAGCGTCAATACAGGACTAAGATCGAATCATACTACACCAGCTCTAATACTCATCGGATGTGGCAGGGCTTGCAAACCACAGACTACAAAGGGAAGCACATCCGAGAGCTGCCCAGTGACATGAGCCTACCAGACGAGCTAAACTACTTCTATGCTGACTTCGAGGCAAATAACACTGAAACATGCATGAGAGCACCAGCTGTTCCGAAAGACTGTGTGGTCCGGTCCGCAAGGCACCAAAGGTAGTGCGAACGGCCCAGTTCATCACTGGGGCCAAGCTTCCTGCCATCCAGGACCTCTATACCAGGCAGTGTCAGAAGAAGGTGCTTAAAATTGTCAAAGACTCCAGCCACCCTAGTCATAGATTGTCCTCTCTGCTACTGCATGGCAAGTGATACCGGAGTGCATAGTCTAGGTCCAAGAGGCTTCTAAACAGCTTCTACCCCCAAATCATAAGACTCTTGAACATCTAATCAAATGGCTACCCAGACTATTTGCATTGCTCCACCCCCTTATTTACACTGCTGCTACTCTCTATTGTTGTAATCTATGCATAGTCACTTCAATAACTCAAACTACATGTACATACTACCTCAACTAACTGATGCACCCGCACATTGACTCTCTACCGGTACCCACCTGTATATAGTATCGCTATTGTTGTTTCACTGCTGCTCTTGAATTACTTGTTACTTTCATATCTTATTCTTGTCCGGATTTTTTGGAACTGCATTGTTGGTCGGGGGCTCGTAAGTAAGCATTTCGATGTTGTATGCGGCGCATGTGACTAATACAATTTGATTTGAACAGCCATTTATATCCTATAGTTAGCTACCACTGAAAACAAAAGGCTCAGGGCTTAAGTTACCTCTCCAACCAGACAGAGAAGGGGTGTGTAGATCCTAGACGTAACATCATTGTATCTGTCCCATTATTGTGTCTGTGAGTAGTACATTTTATTAATCTACTACTTCCATGAGTTGGCAAACAAACTGAAAAGACGAATACTGCCACCGCGACTGTGTTGTTTGAACAGGTATAAAAGCCAAGGTGGGTGATTTACTGCCACCTGCAGTTATGAAATGTTTGCTTGAGAGTATAATTCATTGGCTGATCCCTCCCGATGACCTGGACGGAATTATATGATCTTTCTTAATTAACCCATAGGAAGTCCCACCCAGTTAACTACTTCAAAATGCTGAAAGTCATCAATGGCGCTTCCCATACTAAAACATACTCCATCTATCGCTATGGTGTCGATCCGCATGAGTGTCGATCCGCATGAGGACGCTGCGTGAGCCAAGAAACACCAACCACAAAGTGCGGCAAACAGTGAGAATATTCTTGATATAACATTGAATGAGGCGAGCACCGCTTTCACCATCCAGCTGGGGTGTCCATTCGTAAGCATTAGTCATGTCTAACACCGTCATTGTTTAACAAAATATCAAGAGGCACCTACTGTCCATCACAGTTCTACACCCCCAGTAGCTTGACTTTCTGTTTAGATTTGTTTGATTTGATTTTTATCTCTTTTGCGTCTAGTTTTTATTTTATGATTTGTTTGTTTGTCCACACTGCTGAATCTGTGTGATTTATGGTCATTAGGTGGAGGCTACTCGACAAGCCCGTTTGTGCTTTTTCCCTCCTGCGTGTAGCGTTTTAGCTTTTTTCAACTGTTACAAACTGTCTCTCTATTTGTGCAAATTAAAATAAAATAAACTAGTCTAAACTATCCTGTCCTGTCCAGGTGGGAAAAGCCAACACTAGGGGGCAGTGTTGGAGTGTGTGTGTGTGTGTGTGTGTGTGTGTGTGTGGCCAGTGCATCCCATGTGTCAGTGGACCAGAGGTAATCTATTCTAACACATCATGTTACTGTTCCCCCCTCCTCCTCTTCCTCCCTCAAAGCCACTCTATTTCATTATTAATGTCCCACACACACACACACACACACACACACACACACACACACACACACACACACGAATGCATGCACACGCACTCACACACAATTAACTCATCCAGAATTAGGCTGTATCTGATCCTGCTTTTTGTTTGCTTGTAGTATTGCAGGGAGCAACCGAGAACTACTCCACCCAACCAAACCTTATGCATTACGGCACCACTTCAGACCATCGGCGGTGTTCATGTGATCCTCACATAAATAAACACGTAACCATCCTGGTGGAATGGAACCCTGTCTGTGGTGGTGTTCGGCTGGAAGTCAGTGCAGGCCAGCTGGACGTGTGTTTACTGCAGAAGAAGGCTGTGATGGTGTCTTAAAGAGTTTCTCTCTTCCTGGTGGGACTGAACGAGTGGTTGCAGACCCCCCCCCCACGCCCCCGCGCACAGTAGGCCTGCTAAACTCATTAAACTCATGCCGCCAGCAGCAGGTGTTGTCGAGTAGCAAATGACTACCAGCGATCTTCACTATACCAAATGTCATGTACTGTATGAATGTAGCTGATAAATCACGTTTTAGATGGAAGAGAAGCTGTGTGTATTCTCATTTGGTAGAGAGAGTGCAGGTAATCAGCAGTAAGATTCACTGTGATCTTCTTCACTGACGTGCTGAGACTGTGTCAAGGAATCACTCATCTTGTCTGGTTCACTGGGCGTACAGTGTTCATTGTGAACATACTGTGCTTCCATTCAGGAAATATATATCCCATTTAGCAAAATATCTGGGATCTCAAGACTGAGATCTGGTAGTCGCTTCTCCAAAATTTCACAATATGTAAAACAAACACACCCCAATCTCACTGGGCACACACTGGTTGATCAACGTGGTTTCCACATCATTTCATTGAAATGGACGTGGAACCAACGTGGAATAGACGTTGAATTGACGTCTGTGTCTGGTAGTTCTACGCCACAAAACACCACACTGGCTAACTCTTCATGATTCCATAATGTACCAATCCCAGAAAGAGGAATTTTCATTCTAATCTTTCACCATATGTCCCCCATTAGGGTACGCCAACAAAATAAAAAGGAAATATGAAATTCGACAATATTATTCTCCGCTTGTGTGTTCCCGTTTCCTCTCCAGTGGGCCCCTGGCCCCCCAGCCCCATGAACTCTGTAGCCGGGCTGCAGTGTGGAGCACACTGAGCCACAGCACCGTACTGCCACTCCAAATAGAGCGCTGGAGAAAACCCCCTGACCGCTGTTCACTCTCACTGTGTAATGATAGGCTATGCAGGAATCTTTCATCCTCCCCACCACATGAAGCGGAACATCAGCTCCTGCTGCCTGCCTGGGACAGTAGGCTATGGGATAGGCCAAATTCACATAGGCTACATATAGGCTATACATGGCCAGGCCAGCAATATAGACACAAGACCGGCACTCCTGGACTATAATCTATAGTCACTTTCAGTTGAACTATAATCTTTGTACAGTTCTGCAAATATACGAATATAAAGGCATACGTTAGCAGACATCAGCCAGACCAGGTGTGTAGAGCCCATCCGCCTGCCACTCACACATCTGCCTGCCACTCACACATCTGCCTGCCACTCACACATCTGCCTGCCACTCACACATCTGCCTGCCACTCACACATCTGCCTGCCACTCACACATCCGCCTGCCACTCACACATCCGCCTGCCACTCACACATCTGCCTGCCACTCACACAGGCCAACATAAGGGGGTAAAATTGTCACACCAGCAACTGCCATGAGGCCAAACCCTGCTGTTGTATTCTGTTCTCACTGCGAACCTTAGTCTTTTCAAATTTCCCCGTGAAAAAGTAACTAAGCTACGTCGAAGAGAATTAGATATCTATTGAAATGAATACATTACATACAGAAGATTTCAAACAAACACTTCCTTTGCATGGGGCTCCATGAGTGGCGCAGCGGTGTCAGGCACTGCATCTCAGTGCAAGAGTTGGCCACTACAGTCCCTGGTTTGGATCCAGGCTGTATCATATCTGGCTCGTGATTGGGAGTCCAGTATGGGCGGTGCGCAATTAGCCCGGCGTCGGCCGGGTTAGGCAGTCATTGTAAATCAGAATTTCTTCTAAACTGACTTGCCTAGTTAAATACGACACAAACTCCACATAGTAGTGACAGTGAAGACAAGGGAAAAGTCGTTGTTCTCTATGTGCACCGCTGAATAACCGTCTGATTAGAGTACTAAATCCTCCTCTTCACTGCCTTAAACAACATGCAACTAATGCTTTAACCTGTGACATGTGTTTACATTACTTACCACACGCACACACACGCCATTCATCATTACGTGCCTTAGACACATTAGCCTACATCTCTCCTATACACACAGCAGCTGCAAACGCCGATAGTGTTCGCTGTCCAATTACACATGCTGAACAGGTGCAGAGATCCTATATTTTATCCCAGTTCACTCCGGGTTTTGTCTTTTTAGTACGTAACAAATATGAGATTGAGAAGAACAGTGCTCTGACCTGAGGGTCCTCTCGGTCTTCACTCTCTGCGGTGGAGAGGCTTCTGTTGGGGGTGGGGGTCGTCTCTCCCTTTCCCTGGCCCTCTCCCTGCCGGTGAAGGGCTTTCAGGGGGCTGTGTCTGAGGGCTGGAGATCTGGCCCTGTGAGGGCTGGAGGTCCTGGACCTGGTAAGGTTCTGTGCCTGAGGGATGGGCAGGGCGCTGTGCACCGGTTTGGGTAGTCCTGACTTCATCTTAGAGGCGAACAGAATTGCCAGGATCTTCCACTCATCTCAGAAACCTCTCCACACACATACAAGCACTCCGAATCTCCCTCTCTCTTTCTCTCTCACTCCACTGCTTTTTAGGAAGGTTGGCCAAAAGCAGCCATACTCTCACACAGAAGCTCCACAGCTGGGGTAGCTCAGCCTACATATAGACATGTACAGCAGGAGGATCTCTGTGGTTCACACAAACTCACCAAAACACTCTCTCACACACACACACACACACACACACACACACACACACACACACACACACACACACACACACACACACACACAGTCCAAAAGTAAACCTTGCGACGCTCGGAGAGATCAGAGCTCTGTTTGTCCAGGCAGACAGCAGAAGTGTCTTAGAGACTCTAATGACTAAACACCGTTGGGTGGCAGCCTGGAGGGACGTACAGCAGTATCCTCCTCCTCCTCCTCCTCCTTCCTCAGCTTGTCAAGTAGTCAATGGAGACAGCCTCTCTCTCTCTCTCTCTCTCTCTCTCTCTCTGTACACCGATACTGAGAAGTGGGAGAGGAGCCCGATTCTAATTGGCCCAGTGTTGCTGTATAAAAGAGAGTAGGGTTTCTGGGTTCTGCTGATCTCTGCAGGAGGGGAGGGGCTCCAGTTCTGATGCCCCCTCCCTGGGTTTTATATTATGCTCCCCACGGCTTTGAAGTCAACTGTTAACTCCACAGTGCCAGAACAATTTGGATGTGCATAGGGATGAATATGACGTTATCAAGTGCTTTTCTATGTACTTTGTAATTCTGTACGGTTGATTCTCAGTGTCATGTAAACTTTCAGTCAGCAGACAGACTGAGGGGGGGGGGTTGTTATTATTCAGAGCCAGCCCAGGCAGAAGCTTTGTGAGGTTTCAAATAGTGCTGCAGCCAGCAGTTCCTCCAGCCGGTGGATTGAACCCTGTAATCCCTATGGGTCTAAGTCAAACAGAACTCTCTCTAACTCTGTTTCAACACAAACCATCCATATGCTGAGGTTTTTCATCCTCCTCTAAAAGGACCGTCTATCCCCCTTTGCCGTGAAAGCAAATCAAAGGTCATACAATCTGGAGAAACCACAGGCTGAGTGATAATCCACTGGGCCATCTTTTCACACCACTTTGATAACCAAAATGACCTTTTCATCGCAGGTTAGGATAATTAATAGCAGGTTAGGAGTCTGAGGTTAAGGTTAGGGTTAGCAAAAACGCTCTCCTAACCTGCTACGACAATCACTTTGCATCGAGGTGGCGTGAAAAGAGTTGGTCGCAGTCAACCAACCCTCCACTCTCATTCACTGTCATCTGTTTTCTGTACAAGACCGAGCTAGTTTGCCTTTGTTTCTATCCTACACACCTGCGTATTGATTGAATAGTTCACGTGTATTATAGAAATTAATAGAAATGAATGTGCTTCAGAGGTCTACGTGTGCCTGTTACTACAGTGTTGATGAGCCTGATCCCCATTCTGTGTATGTGTTTGTGTTCGTGCCGACTAAAACGTTCACCTCACTGATCACCCGGGTGGCACAGTGACCCCGCTGTGTCGTGACTTCTCTGATAGGGTCATAGAGAGGTCTTTTTTTTTCCAAATACTGTGCGGCGAAGACGCACAAGGCACGTCTTTCTCCACTAATGAGCACATTCATTGTTTTCACGGCGTGAATTGTTTGTCAATGTTTATGAACCATCCATCAGAAGTATCACCAGCAGTAAAATGTAGGCTATCGTCTTTACCATTTCCTCATTCATCTAAAATGTTTGGTTACGGTCATTTCTATTCATTCAATGTACAGTACCAGCCCAAAGTTTGGACACACCTACTCATTCGAGGGTTTTTCTTTATTTTTTAAATAATTTTCTACATTGTAGAATAATAGTGAAGACATCAAAACTATGAAAACTATGAAATAACACATATGGAATCATGTAGTAACCAAAAAAAGTGTTAAACACATTTTAGATTCTTCAAAGTAACCACCCTTTGCCTTGATGACTGTTACGCCCTGATCTGTTTCACCTGTCCTTGTGCTTGTCTCCACCCCCTCCAGGTGTCGCTTATTATCCCCGGTGTATTTATCCTTGTGTTTCCTGTCACTCCGTGCCAGTTCGTCTTGTTTGTCAGGTCAACCAGCTTTTTAGTGTCTCAGCTCCTTCTTTTCCCAGTCTATTTTCCCAGCCCCCCTGCCTGACTACTCTGTCTGCCCCCAACCTCGAGCCTGCCTATCGTCTTGTACCGTTTAGACTCTGACCTGGTTACTGAATCCTTGCCTGTCCTGACCTCGAGCCTGCCTATCGTCTTGTACCGTTTAGACTCTGACCTGGTTACTGAATCCTTGCCTGTCCTGACCTCGAGCCTGCCTATCGTCTTGTACCGTTTAGACTCTGACCTGGTTACTGAATCCTTGCCTGTCCTGACCTCGAGCCTGCCTATCGTCTTGTACCGTTTAGACTCTGACCTGGTTACTGAATCCTTGCTTGTCCTGACCTCGAGCCTGCCTATCGTCTTGTACCGTTTAGACTCTGACCTGGTTACTGAATCCTTGCCTGTCCTGACCTCGAGCCTGCCTATCGTCTTGTACCGTTTAGACTCTGACCTGGTTACTGAATCCTTGCCTGTCCTGACCTCGAGCCTGCCTATCGTCTTGTACCGTTTAGACTCTGACCTGGTTACTGAATCCTTGCCTGTCCTGACCTCGAGCCTGCCTATCGTCTTGTACCGTTTAGACTCTGACCTGGTTACTGAATCCTTGCCTGTCCTGACCTCGAGCCTGCCTATCGTCTTGTACCGTTTAGACTCTGACCTGGTTACTGAATCCTTGCCTGTCCTGACCTCGAGCCTGCCTATCGTCTTGTACCGTTTAGACTCTGACCTGGTTACTGAATCCTTGCCTGTCCTGACCTCGAGCCTGCCTATCGTCTTGTACCGTTTAGACTCTGACCTGGTTACTGAATCCTTGCCTGTCCTGACCTCGAGCCTGCCTATCGTCTTGTACCGTTTAGACTCTGACCTGGTTACTGAATCCTTGCCTGTCCTGACCTCGAGCCTGCCTATCGTCTTGTACCGTTTAGACTCTGACCTGGTTACTGAATCCTTGCCTGTCCTGACCTCGAGCCTGCCTATCGTCTTGTACCGTTTAGACTCTGACCTGGTTACTGAATCCTTGCCTGTCCTGACCTCGAGCCTGCCTATCGTCTTGTACCGTTTAGACTCTGACCTGGTTACTGAATCCTTGCCTGTCCTGACCTCGAGCCTGCTTATCGCCTGGTACTGTTTGGACTCTGACCTGGTTTATGAACTCTCGCCTGTCCCCCGACCTGCCTTTTGCCTACCCCTTTTGTTATAATAAATATCGGAGCTCATTTGGGTCTCGCCTTGTGCCCTTATAGATGGCAGATTTCCACACTCTTGACATTCTTTTCCAGCTTGGATGTCTTCACTATTATTCTACAATGTAGAAAATAGTAAAAGTAAAGAAAAACCCTTGAAACTTTTGAGTGGTACTGTATTAATAGTACCGTTCTCATTCTCACAGTGGACACATTGTTTGGAGAGCTCAAACTGCCCAGCGCTGTGATTTGTCAATTTCTTCCTTGTATTTCGTTTGGAGCACATTTCGGGTTTCTCCATCTTGTCACTGTGGCGTGAACACGTGCGCTTGAGTGCGCGCAGATGTACCCCCGGCCTGCGTTCGTTCCCTATCGCTAGGAAGCTCTCCTATCACAGCACGATCAGCTCCCTGACAAATCACATGGTAATCAAGCACCAAGAAACTTTCTCGGTGGGGAACAAGCAGCAGCAATCGCGCGTCACATCATTTGGCACTGCAAAAGCGCCGCTGTGACCACACCAGAGCCTGAACCGGTAACACAGCTCATTATGGCATCAATAAATGATTCTTAAATGGCACTCCATTTTTTTTTATTGACTGAATATACAGTATATGGGGCAAATTAAGATTTGTTACCTGTAATGTTTATGATAAATTGGGGGATGTTGTGCACTGTTAGCTTATAGATAAATACGCTCTTGTTTTTTTCTCCAGTAGGGGCCAGGTGTTCAACGTGTTTTTTTTCTTCTTCATTCGAGTACTTGGGGAAAAAAATCATGTGAGTACTTCAACAGTCAACAAAATGTCAAATGCCCATCCCTAGTCATTCAGTTGTGGTCTAACTGTGTCGTTGCCGGGGACCGCTGAGACTTGCTACAGATGAGAAATCAAGGGCTGGTTTTTCATAGAAGCACACCGGAGTGACTTATTCCATCCTTTAGAGAGAGAATGAGGAAGAGTGAGAGGAAGAGAGAGATGAGCATATTTCAGATGGCCTCTGGGCACCTGCTCAAATCTAACCAACGTGCCGTGCCGTACAGGCTGGGTCAGTCCCGTTGGGTTGTTGGGCTGGTGATAACAATGGGAGCTGAAGACAACATGACATCAGAAGGTTTTTTACCTGAACCCTGTCCTGTCACTCATCTATATCGCCTACCACACCGATTCAGCCACCTCAGTCCTGCCAGCCAATGAGTCAAGAGTAACCAGGTGAGTTCTACCAAACCAACAATCTGACACTTCGCTGTGTGTGTGGACAAAATCCTTCGTATGCAGTTGAGAGCTGAATGAACCAGCTGAATGAGTACATGCGTGTGTGACTGTCTTCACGAGCGTGTGTATGCGTGTAACTGTCTAAGTGTGACTTTCTGGGGACCTGTGATTCAGTGCAGAGGAAGCCCTACTGATATCTCTGGCATTGGGAGGGCCTGCAGTGACAGCAGCACTATCACCCTGGCTGTATCCTGTCCTGAGTGGGGGCCGCACAGCAGATAGGGTGGGTGCCAACTGAGTGAGTGCCTACAGGGTGGTGACGCTGCCGCGCCACCCTGGCCACCCTCCTCCCCTCCTGCTTTCTGGATGACAGCAGCACGTGCCGCCGATAAAACAGACACATATCGTCTTGTCCTCTGGTGATGTTACGCAGACAGAGGCCCAAATGAACATTTCGCGATGACAGCGGCGATTAACAGACCGAGACTAGATATGGAGGACAACAAGCCGCAAAAGGTACAGTGCAAATACATTTCCATGTTAAGCAAACAGGCTGCCTGCCACAATACTGTCTGCCGCTTTATGAAACCGTAAAATGACCTACGAAGAGGGGATATCAAATCGACTCTGTGAATGTGGTGCATTAACCCCTGTGAATGTGGTGCATTAACCTGCACACTGGATTTGGCCACAATTCCACATCCGGATGTAAATAACTCGTTATTGACAGATGGTTGTAACGTCAACCTCCCTCCAACTATATCAGAGGTCAAAGGTCGCCCCTCAGCCCCAGTCAGTCCCACTTCCACCATAGCATTTGGGGTTTTAAACACTGTAAAAGGGTGGCAGACGGCACGCTGGCAACACGGTTAATTCCACTTTCGTGAAAATCCCATGATTAGATTACAAGATGAGTGCCCAGTCAGCAAATAATCCCCTTAAGGGTTTAGGTGGAAGCAGGGCAGGATGGCACTACCACCGCTGGGTCAGTAAGCCAGGGCTCTCTGTCGCCTCCCCAGCTCAGCTCCTCTCTGATGGGCTTTTATACACCACAGTATAGTCAGACTGCAACTGGCAGGGGTTAATACGAGGAAGTCAGTAGGCTGTGTCCATTGGCAATATTTTGGGTTAATGGCGTAATGAAGCAAGTATTTTACCATTGGCCAGCATTTTTATTTTTTTGTTGCAGTTTAAAAGTTTTACAGACTATAATAATATGGTGCGTAATTGTTCTGGCACACTGTCGTCTTGGCTGACCAGGCTGCTCAGCTTCAGAAGCTCTTTTACGAAAGGCGCTAGATGAGATCGACAATGTGAAAACCAGACTATATCAATGATCTTCACATACGAGAGACTGGCCAGAGACAATCTGAGAGAAAGTAACTGTGAGAAAAAATTTTTTATGGGAAAGGATGTTTCCAGATTTTAAACCTCTGTCTTTGCTACTCATGGTGGCTGAAGGGCACCGGACTGGGTCAGAGATGGAGACATTCAGACATCCCCTGTTCTCTACCCCACAGGAAAACCCAAGGTACTGAGCTGAAAAGCTGTTGATACATCTGCCTATCAATAACACAGTATGCTGCTAAAAGGATTGATCCGCAGGCCACCATTTCATGCCAAGGGACATATGGTCTCCTTTCAATGAGCCAGTCTGCTGAACTTCCCATCATAAATCCATAGATGTGGCTGAAGAGATGTTCAGATTTATAGAGATGAGCTAATATGGCTGTATTTAATCATCATATGAAACTCAATTAACGGTGTAAGTTATGACCAAAGTGACATCCCTATTTCCCAGCATCATATATGCAATATCTGAGTGTGAGTGAGTCAATGGGGGGCCCCGCGCTTCCCATCCCCGCTGTCGACAGCGCGTCACTGCCACGCCATTCGGGTTTTAGTCATGTAGCGGAGCTTCCAACGAAGGCACATGAACAGCAATGACACAGAGGGAGCGGGCTAACCGAGAACGTTTCTGGTAGAAAGATAGAGGGGCCAGGGGCAGAGATATTAATGTATGGATGCTTTGACTAGGCGCAGTATGTTATAGGGACGTTCACTGGGTAGGGTGGGGGGGGGCACACATTGCACACCACCTGTTCTGCATCCTCCAACACCTCAATCCACTTACAGAGCTCACATACTGTATCAACATCACCAACACAACAGTTTTGTTCTATAGTGATTAGGGCAGCAACAGACCTGAATGGTAACAACCGCCTCAAGCTGTTGCCTACATGAAGTGGCTTACAGTTACGTGTCCAATATTCACATGGTGAGCATCTGATCGCATGTGAGAGTACACAGGTGCTATACATGCTTCACCAATAACATCAGCTGGATCAGCGGTGGATCAGCCATGTTGTGTTGTTGTCTTAGGTCTCTCTTCATGTAGTGTTTTGTTGTCTCTCTTGTGGTGATGTGTGTTTTGTCATATATATATATATATATTTTTATTTTTTTATTTATCCCAGCCCCTGTTCCCGCAGGAGGCCTTTTGGTAGGCCATCATTGTAAATAAGAATTTGTCCTCAACTAGTTAAATAAAGGTTAAATATTTTTTTTTTTTTTTTTAAATCTGGAGTCTTGACTGAAAAGATCCAAAACTCAGTAGCCTTAATTTTTATCTTATTTTATTTCACCTTTATTTAACCAGGTAGGCAAGTTGAGAACAAGTTGTCATTTACAATTGCGACCTGGCCAAGATAAAACAAAGCAGTTCGACACATACAACGACACAGTTACACATGGAGTAAAACAAACATACAGTCAATAATACAGTATAAACAAGTCTATATGAGATGTGAGCAAATGAGGTGAGATAAGGGAGGTAAAGGCAAAAAAAGGCCATGGTGGCAAAGTAAATACAATATAGCAAGTAAAACACTGGAATGGTAGATTTGCAGTGGAAGAATGTGCAAAGTAGAAATAAAAATAATGGGGTGCAAAGGAGAAAAATAAATAAATACATTAAATAAATACAGTAAGGAAAGAGGTAGTTGTTTGGGCTAAATTATAGGTGGGCTATGTACAGGTGCAGTAATCTGTGAGCTGCTCTGACAGTTGGTGCTTAAAGCTAGTGAGGGAGATAAGTGTTTCCAGTTTGAGATTTTTGTAGTTTGTTCCAGCCATTGGCAGCAGAGAACTGGAAGGAGAGGCGGCCAAAGAAAAACTTGGTTTTGGGGGTGACTAGAGAGATATACCTGCTGGAGCGCGTGCTAATACTGCACGGTCTATTCATAATGGAAACCTTACCCCAGGACTATTCATAATGGAAACCTTACCCCAGGACTATTCATAATGGAAACCTTACCCCAGGACTATTCATAATGGAAACCTTACCCCAGGACTATTCATAATGGAAACCTTACCCAAGGACTATTCATAATGGAAACCTTACCCAAGGACTATTCATAATGGAAACCTTACCCCAGGACTATTCATAATGGAAACCTTACCCAAGGACTATTCATAATGGAAACCTTACCCCAGGACTATTCATAATGGAAACCTTACCCCAGGACTATTCATAATGGAAACCTTACCCAAGGACTATTCATAATGGAAACCTTACCCCAAGGACTATTCATAATGGAAACCTTACCCCAGGACTATTCATAATGGAAACCTTACCCAAGGACTATTCATAATGGAAACCTTACCCAAGGACTATTCATAATGGAAACCTTACCCAAGGACTATTCATAATGGAAACCTTACCCAAGGACTATTCATAATGGAAACCTTACCCAAGGACTATTCATAATGGAAACCTTACCCAAGGACTATTCATAATGGAAACCTTACCCCAGGACTATTCTTAATGGAAACCTTACCCAAGGACTATTCATAATGGAAACCTTACCCAAGGACTATTCATATCAACGTTTTCTAACAGCTAAAACCCTGTGTGATTGACAGCAGACTAACACCCACAGAACAGTGCATCACGGTCGGCATTCTTTCCCTGGCTGGATCAGGTCAAAGGGGCAGCCAGGAAAGCTTCAGCAGTGAAGAGTGCTGTCATCCTGTCGATAAAAAAGGGTATATAAATAGTGCTGGGAACAGTAGGGCATTAAGGTGGCGCGAGAGAGGGCACAGGGAGAGAGGAAGCAGATGTGTGAAGACCCTTAAGACACTTCTTCTGGACCAATGCCAATAGATTAGAGCAGATATTGCTGGTTCTGGTGAACATCACAGCTCAAGTCTCCTCGGACATAAAGAAGCCCTTTGACGAGGATAGCTATAGCAACCCTCGAAACACGGTATTAATATTATCAATTTGTGATATTGTTATGAACTTGTGACATTGTCAAATACCTTGTTACGGTGTCTCTGGTGTGACTGGTGTTTAGAAGTACAGTGCATTCGGAAAGTATTCAGACCACTTAGATTTTTCCAAGTTACGTTACAGACGTATTCTAAAATTGATTAAATACTTGTTTTCCCTTTTATAAATCTACACACAATACCCTATCATGACAAAGCGAAAACAGGTTTTTAGATTTTTTTGAAAATGTATTAAAAATAAAAACAGATACCTTATTTACATAAGTATTCAGACCCTTTGCTATGAGACTCAAAATTGAGCTCAGGTGCATCCTGTTGCCATTGATCATCCTTGAGATGTTTCTCCAACTTCATTGGAGTCCACCTGTGTTAACTTCTCTAGGGTAGGGGGCAGCATTGGGAATTTTGGATGAAAAGCGTGCCCAAATTAAACTGCCTGCTACTCAGCCATAAAAGCTAGAATATGCATATAATTAGTAGATTTGGATAGAAAACACTCTGAAGTTTCTAAAAAAAATGAATAATGTCTGTGAGTATAACAGAACTCATATGGCAGGCAAAAATCTGAGAAAAAATCCAACCAGGAAGTGGGAAATCTGAGGTTTGTAGTTTTTCAACTCTTTTCCTATCAAATACACAGTGTCTGTGGGATCATATTGCACTTCCTAAGGATTCCACTAGACTTCAACAGTCTTTAGAACCTTGTTTGAGGCTTCTACTGTGAAGGAGGGGGGAATGAGAGGGGATTGAGTCAGAGGTCTGCCAGAGAGCCACGAGCTGACCATGCGCGTTCACGTGATAGTTAGCTTGCAATTCTACAGACAAAGGAATTCTTTGGTTGGAACATTATTGAAGATTTTAAAAACATCCTAAAGATTGATTATATACATAGTTTGACATGTTTCTACTGACTGTAACGGAACTTTTTGACTTTTCGTCTGCACCGAGATCGCGTCATGAATTTTGATTACTAGGCTAAACGCGCAAACAAAAAGTAGGTATTTGGACATAAATCATGAACTTTATCGAACAAATCAAACATTTATTGTGGAGTTGGGATTCCTGGGAGTGCATTCTGATGAAGATCATCAAATGTAAATGAATATTTATAATGCTATTTCTGACTTCTGTTGACTACACAACATGGCGGATATCTGTTTGGGCTGTTTTGGTCTCCGAGCGCTGTACTCAGATTATTGCATGGTGTGCTTTTTCAGTAAAGTTTTTTTTAAATCTGACACAGCGGTTGCATTATGGAGAAGTGGATCTAAAATTCCATGCATAACAGTTGTATCTTTTAGCAATGTTTATTATGAGTATTTCTGTAAATTGATGTGGCTCTCGGCAAAATCACCAGATGTTTTGGAACTACTGAACATAACGCGACAATGTAAACTCAGATTTGTGGATATAAATATGAACGTTACCGAACAAAACATACATGTATTGTGTAACATGAAGTCCTATGACTTGAAGTCCTATGACGCTAGCGTCCCACATACCCTAGTGAGGTTAAATTCAATTGATTGGACATGATTTGGAAAGGCACACACCTGTCTGTATAATGTCCCACAGTTGACAGTGCAAGACAGAGCAAAAACCAAGCCATGATGCAGAAGGAATTGTCCGTAGAGCTCCGAGATAGGATTGTGTTGAGGCACAGATCTGGGGAAGGGTGCCGAAGAATTTCTGCAGCATTGAAGGTCCCCAAGAACACAGGGGTCTCCATCATTCTTAAATGAAAGAAGTTTGAAACCACCAAAACTCTTCCTAGAGCTGGTCAGGGAGGTGAACAAGAACCCGATGTTCACTCTGACAAAGCTCCTGAGTTCCTCTGTGGAGATGGGAGAAACTTCCAGAAGGACAACCATCTCTGCAGCGCCCCACCAATCAGGCCTTTATGGTAGAGTGGCCAGATGGAAGCCTCTCCTCAGTAAAAAGCACATGACAGCCCGCTTGGAGTTTACCAAAAGGCTCCTAAAGACTCTCAGACCATGAGAAACAAGACTCTCTGATCTGATGAAACCAAGATTGAACACTTTGGCCTGAATGCCAAGTGTCAGGTCTGAGGTAAACCTGGCACCATCCCTACGGTGAAGCATGGTGGTGACAGCATCATGCTGTGGGGATGTTTTTCAGTGGCAGGGAACTGGGAGACTAGTCAGGATCGAGGTAAAGATGAATGGAGCAAAGTACAGAGAGATCCTTGATGAAAACCTGCTCCAGAGTGCTCAGGACCCCAGACTGGGGTTAAGGTTCACCTTCCAACAGGACAATGACCCTAAGCGCACAGCCAATACAATGCAGGAGTGACTTCAGGACAAGTCTCTGAATGTCCTCTAGTGGCCCAGCCAGAGCCTGGACTTGAACCCGATCAAACATCACTGGAGAGACCTGAAAATATATTTTAAGTGATGCTCCCCATCCAACCTGACAGAACTTGAGAGGATCTGCAGAGAAGAATGTGGGAAACTCCCAAAATACAGGTATGCCAAGCTTTTAGCATCATACCCAAGCCGACTCGAGACTGTAATCGCTGTCAAAGGTGCTTTAACAAAGTACTGAGTAAAGGGTCTGAATATTTATTATGTTTTATGAATTTGCAAGAATTTCAAAAAACCTGGTTTTGATGTGTCATTATGGGGTATTGTGTGTACATTGATTAGGGTAAAAAAGAAAGAAAGAAAAAACACTTTAAAAAACGATTTAATCCATTTTAGAATAAGGCTGTAATGTAACAAAATGTGGAAAAAGTCAAGGGGTCTGAATACTTTCCGAATACACTGTACATCTAAGTCATTTGAAGTAAAAAAAAAAAAAGCTTTATCCCACATTTCCATCATTGGACATATCTACAGGGCATTAGGACTAGTAAGCAGGGAATAAGGTTACATGGGCAATTCAGACACTCAGTTGATTGTTAGAGGCCACCATGAACGCATGAGGTAAAACAAGTCAGCCTTGAATTACGTGACTGCTATGGTTGCCCTAGCGACTGGGCGCATTGCAGACTATTGACTCAAGTCAGTCCGTACCATGGACTATGGCATCCATCTACTCCAACATCCGCCCGCCACAGTCACCCACTCTATTAAAAGTAATGACAGGAAACCCACAAAGCAATAACACATCATCACGGACAGACTGACGCCACACAAATCTGCGGACATCTTATGTCATTATTCATTACCAAACAATAACTAAGTAATATATATATTTAGCTAACTTTATATGTTTGGACGGTGAGGGGCCTCTTCTACATGATAACCGAGTGTGGCAGGAAAGGTTCATGCTCTTTTAAGTCATTCAGTTGGTCATCAGTTGGACCACAGCTGTGGTTACAAATCAAATCAAATACAAATAAGAACATGACCACCAGGAGATACAGAACAGTATATCATGTGCTGAGCGAACGAGACTTAACTACATCCCCTAATGAAAGTACTCCAGTTGCTACTCCTTCCTTTGCACCTCTGTACTCACACACTGTGGTGAATTGATTCCTGCACTACCCACAAGAGCCAAGTGAGGGCAGCATACACTGATTCTTTCTTTGCCACAAGAAATGCACGACCTTATCAGGCTGGTAACAAGGTTACCCCTTATTGGACTGACGGTAAACTCCATAAAACATGTATATGTTTGAATTAAAGGGGCACTTCTCCCACATCATCTTTTCCCCTGGGTCAACCCGTGTTTGTATCTCTATGTTCAATCTCTGTGTTTTAAATGTTGATATGTGTGAATAAAAATGACCTCAGTGAAATAATACAAGATAAATTCCTTCTATTACAATTCATCCTGTTGAGGTATTGAGACATGAATGTATGCCTTGTTCTTTATAAGGCTGGGAACCCGTCAATGTCTGTGTGTGAAGTTAACAGGGTAGAACTGAGCTGTTCTGTGGGTTAGATTGTAGCTCCACACAGTGAGAGTGCTGACTGAACACAAGAGGTCTCCTTCACTGCACTGTGCTGAAGGGATCAAATATCACTGTTTAAGTACCAGTAGCTTTACCAGGTTTCCTCAATGACCTTTCTCTCCCTTCATGCCAGTGCTCTAAAACAACTACTTCAAAAATGCGATAATACAACCCTCCAAAACAACTCCTTGAATAATGCAACAGCACACAATCAAACATTCACACGACTGCAACGTACAGAGACGCTCAAGTAAACTCCGTTCAGCGCGCAAATTACTCCATCACTCCGACACACAAGCACAACAATGTACAGTCAGGCGGTATTCCTTCTGTTTAGTGTCTGTAAACCTGGCCAGACCTTGTGGCCCTTCGCAGTCTGTCCACTCACCTTGTGTGATTGTGGAGTATTGCAGGCGCCTCATCTATTATTTACCGACGCAAAGCCTTGGAGGGAGGAAGCCAGAAAGAGGGGGAAGGGGAAGGGGGGGGGGAGAGGGGTTCTGCCCTTTGAAAAAACATCACCATGAGGTGATCCTTAGTCACACACTTATTTATTTATTAACGGACCTTGGCTCAATCTCCCCTCGCAAAAGGAGTGAGGGAGGGGAGGGAAAGAGAGAGATCGTGCCCTTTCACTACATCCCCTGTTTCCATACATCCCAGACTAGATCCTCATAGAGAAGGACTGTGCCCGCTCAGGGTATAACGAAATTCACCACTCTGTTCCTCCTCTCATTCCTTCATCCTCCTTTCTTCTCTCCCTGTCTGACCAGTCGCTCCCTACCAGGGTTCTGGCACAGCTCTGTGATACAGGATTACATGGACAGACCTGACCATGGTTGATGAGATTACAGCACAACAAAATAGTTGAAATAAAACGCTTGATGGGTCCTGCATGAGTGCCTCAGCTTGTGAGATTTATGAACCGAGAATTTAGCAGTTTCCGTTTTGGTTATTTCAGTTTGGTAACTCATTGGTAACACATAACTGCCACAACTATCATTGATTAACTTGGATGAATGAACCTATTCAAAATAGTTCTCTTTTCCCAATCTGATTTGAAAAGATGTGCTTGAGATGCAGTCAGCCACGAGGGCAACTCAGCATTGCATGCCCAGCCATTCCTCCTCATTCATTTGGCAAAAAGGAATATCTATTCAGTCAGACAGCTCAAGAGAGTAGACTTTTCACAGAGAATGGATTTAATACACATAGATTGAGCATTTCCTGCAAAAGACTGCAAGGAACTTTCATAGAACCTGTTAGCAGAATGTCCTCTTCTGTAATTTGTGTGCTAAATGTACGGCTCGGACACCACACATCCCTCATTTGAGGAACAAACAGCAAATAACAGCTCTGGCCAACATTTCTACAGACATACACTACTGGTCATAAGTTTTAGAACACCTACTCATTCAAGGGTTTTTCTTTATTTGTACTATTTTCTTCATCATAGAATAATAATGAAGACATCAAACTATGAAATAACACATATGGAATCATGTAGTAATCAAAAAAGTGTTAAACAAAAGCATATACAGTGGGGCAAAAAAAGTATTTAGTCAGCCACCAATTGTGCAAGTTCTCCCACTTAACAAGATGAGAGAGGCCTGTAATTTTCATCATAGGTAGACTTCAACTACGACAGACAAAATGAGGAGAAAAAATCCAGAAAAATCACATTGTATGATTTTTAATGAATTTGCAAATTATGGTGGAAAATAAGTATTTGGTCATCTACAAACAAGCAAGATTTCTGGCTCTCACAGACCTGTAACTTCTCCTTTAAGAGGCTCCTCTGTCCTCCACTCATTACCTGTATTAATGGCACCTGTTTGAACTTGTTATCAGTATAAAAGACACCTGTCCACAACCTCAAACAGTCACACTTCAAACTCCACTATGGTCAAGACCAAAGAGCTGTCAAAGGACACCAGAAACAAAATTATAGACCTGCATCAGGCTGGGAAGACTGAATCTGCAATAGGTAAGCAGCTTGGTTTGAAGAAATCAACTGTGGGAGCAATTATTAGGAAATGGAAGACATACAAGACCACTGATAATCTCCCTCGATCTGGGGCTCCACGCAAGATCTCACACCGTGGGGTCAAAATGATCACAAGAACGGTGAGCAAAAATCCCAGAACCACACGGGGGGACCTAGTGAATGACCTGCACCAGGCTGGGACCAAAGTAACAAAGCCTACCATCAGTAACACACTACGCCGCCAGGGACTCAAATCCTGCAGTGCCAGACGTGTCCCCCTGCATAAGCCAGTACATGTCCAGGCCCGTCTGAAGTTTGCTAGAGAGCATTTGGATGATCCAGAAGAAGATATTGGGAGAATGTCATATGGTCAGATGAAACTAAAATATAACTTTTTGGTAAAAACTCAACTCGTCCTGTTTGGAGGACAAAGAATGCTGAGTTGCATCCAAAGAACACCATACCTACTGTGAAGTATGGGGGTGGAAACATCATGCTTTGGGGCTGTTTTTCTGCAAAGGGACCAGGACAACTGATCCGTGTAAAGGAAAGAATGAATGGGGCCATGTATCGGGA